>NC_061512.1:243235534-243299928 GCF_022539505.1 Lolium rigidum | reverse complement strand
GTGCCAAACACTTGTAAGGCTAAGGGGACACGAGGTGAGCAGGCACACCCGAACTGGCTTACTCCAAGCTCTGGCTGTGTTAAAATCAATGTTGACGCAGTTGTAGCCAAGACTGGAATCGGTGGTGTTGTAGCTGCCGTGTGCAGGAGCGAAACGGGTCTGTTTATGGGGGCCTCATCACTCTCCATTAGCGGAATCAATGATCCAGGTGTGCTTGAGGAATTGGCCTATCGTGAAGCACTCGCCCTTGCGGAGGATCTTAACCTGCAAAGGCTGGCGATTGCAGTAGACTGCCTTTCTGTTGTAAACAATATGAAGCAGGCTTATGCTGGACCATATAGTATGGTGATTCAAGAAGTTAAAGAAAAGACGAGTTGTCTGGTAGTAGCATCTTTTAAACATGAAAATAGAGCTTTAAATTCAGAAGCTCATGTTCTGGCACTTTCTGTAGTTTCTAACAATGTGGGACGTCAGGTGTGGCTTCTCCAGCCTCCTGATAGTCCTCCTAATGGTCTTTGTATCTCTTTTAATATCTTCTGGTTTTTGGATTGCTAATCTGAAGATATTAAAAGGGATACAAAAACCATCAGGAGACTGGAGGAGCCGATCAATAAAGTGCCAGAATTCCCTCAAGAAAAAATGCAAGTGGCCTCTATAAACCCCCTAAAAAAACGTGTGACGCCTATCCAAACACACTTTACCCACTCCCATCCATTCATCCATCGGAGCACTAAAGTGGCATCATGAATCCATGATCCATGCATGACTCGTCGCATCATGTTTGGTGATCTAATAAACACCCCAAAAGTGCATATGAAACGACGACTGACTTCATTTCCCCCCTCTCAGCTCTCAAGAGTGAACAGTCCCTGAGAGGCCGCCGCCGCTGCACGGGCCTCTCCGATGCCCTCTCCGCCGGATTAGCCGGCCGGAGATGGGCTAGGAGGGGCGCCGGAGTAGATAGTTCTAGGGTTAGGTTAGTTTTGGGCTCTATGCCCGGTAGTTGGAGCAGAGCTCGGGTCCATGGCGGCCAGATCTGGAGCTTCCTAGGGTGTCTCTCTATGTTGCTTCTGCTCCTCCGGTCGGAGCTGGCGGTGGAGAAGGAGACCACAGTCTCCTTCAATAAAGTTTTGGTCGTCTACCGCATCAAGATGCATGAGGTCCTCGACGTGGAGCTCCTCCTGGCCGGCCGTGGCGGCGAGGAGGAGGGGCGCTGGGTTGAGGGCTGCAGTTCAGTGGAGCTTCTCCTGGACGGCCGTGGAGGCGAGGGGGAGAAGCTCTACTGGGCTTCTGTTGCGGTCAGAAACCCACCGGCGGGCAGCGACTGGCAACACCGTAGAGCCGGGAACAACTAGGGCTGCGGCTGGCCCCAGTCCCTCAGAGCGACGGCCCGCAAAGCCTCCTGGTCACACGTCCGATGCTATCGCAAGGGCGTGCCACCTGACCTATACCTGGTCAGGAAGGTGTTGGATGATGCCTCGCTTAGTTTCCTGCAGGGCATACATGTAAACGTTAAATACGAGCCTCGATCGGCTCTCAGGTTATCCTGTGAATCGGCTCAAAGAGCCGATCCACCCATGATTCGTACAAGGTGTCCGAATATATGGTGGTCCTGCTTGATGAAGATAAAGCTAATGCGATCTACGACGATTTAGGGTTTTCACCGCATAATCGGATCATCCTACTCACGATTGGGCCTCGCGCACGCGTACGGTGACCGTAAGCCGATCCTAGACAGGGCCTAAAAACCAACACGAGGTTGATCCCCGGAACATCCTGTCTAGGGCTAGCAAACTCCACCCTACACGCCGCTGGATCCTCCAACCCCTTGTAGGGCCTAACTATTGTGGATGTTAAACTAATCCTTGCAGAACAAGGAGCAACCGTAACGGATCAGATCTACTAAACTATGACCAAGCGGGGTGCCGCCCCTACACCTGAGATAGGTGTAAGGGCGGCTAGATGCATAAGGGTTGCACTACGACAGCATATGATACGAAGAACAATGCTAACCCTAACACATCTAAGATAACTACGTTGCTCGCCATCAAAAAGGCTTCGAGCACGAGCAACGCATGAACAACGAGATAGGCTTGGCTGCCTAGATCGCAAGATGCGATCTAGGCAGCATGGTGCTTACCGGAGAAACCCTCGAGACGAAGGAGTTGGCGATGCGCCGAGATTTGTTTGTGTTGAACGTTGGTTGTTGTTTATTCCATAAACCCTAGATACATATTTATAGTCCAGCGGACTTTCTAACGTGGGAATAATCCCCACCGTGTACGAGACAAACTCTAAATTTTAATCTACGATACAATCTACTATAATTAAAGATACACGGGCAATCTAGCCCAAATTCTTCGTGCAAGGCCGCTTCAGAAATCTTCCACGTGTAATCTTCCAAGCCCATCTTGATCGCGGCCCATCTCCTGATTTAGCCAAAATCTGGTGATAACACATGCCCCCCTGGTTTTGGTAATGATAATTTCAAAACCACTCGTTTTTCCTCCGAGGGTCATGTCGTGGCAGAGCAGAACCGTCGCGGTATTTTCATCATGACAACTTGCCTTCCCAGCTTCTCTCGCACGATTTGACAGCTTTTGGCACCACTTCCTCGAAAACCGTTCGGACATTAAATCCCCACTTCTTTTATCCAACCGTACCGAACAGTTCTTCTCCTCATCCTTTCCGCATTAGCACTCCAAAAGCCCTTCTGCGCACCATGTCTTCTTCTTCCTCCGCCTCATCGGGACTTTCCCTCGAGTCCTCTTCCTCCCACGAGCCGACGCCAGAACCGAACCCACAAGAGGTCCATGCGGCCAACACCCGCCGCGCCATAGAGGCCGGGGAGGAGCCTGACCATGACTTCTCCATCTGGTCCGAGGACGACAAGTCCTCGACGGACGGGGAGAGCGACCTCCGCTTCCTCGCCGACGGGGAATCGGAGGAGGAGAGCGATGACGATCGCTTCTCTTGGGATGACTTCACCTCCTCCGAGGAGGTGAAGGAGGAGGAAGAGGAGGAGGAGGACGACGACGACAGCCCCTCCGACGAGCCGCCGGCCAAGCGCCACTGCCCCTGGCCAGGGAATCTCAGTGACTACGACAGCGACGACGACGACGAGGAGGATGAGGACAACGAAGGTCCCGCCGGTGGCCGCTACAGCAGCGACGACGAGCCCGCAGGGAGCAGCGCCGACAGCGGCGACGAGGGTGACGACGAGGGCAGCGACGGCCCGTAGATAGGACCCTTAGCATAGGATCAGCAGTAGTAGATGGGGCAATGTATCCCCTTAGTACTCCCTTTTGAGAGCAATCGGCTCTTCTATGTAAGAAATCTGGTTTATCAATGAAGAAATTCCCCAATTTGATTTTGCCGATTTCCTTTATGCCAATTCCGCCGATCGTCACCTAGCCAATGCTTAATGAGCCGATGACAACGCATCGGTCTCTCATGACCCATTCTTCATCCCTTTGACGTTGTATCGATCGTGAATCTGATCAATGCCCGAAAGCTGACGTTAACATATCAATCCTTCACGATCTACCTTTTGCCTTTTCCAACCGATGACTTTGAGCTCTGGCGGACAACTAGGCAGATCAACGCTCTTACGAGAGCCCCAGAACCACTGCTGAAACGACTTGATGCTGAAGTCGATACCTCTGGGTTTTCAGATATTCAGTGATACTCTTCGAACCTGCCCAATCCCCTTTAAAAAGGTTATGATGGAGGGCCACCCGACGAAATCCCAATCGGCTTCTTAAGAACAGAAAATTCTACGCAATCAGTTGCCCCCCGAGCCTCTATCAAGGCGAGCATAGCAGTGGGCTAACCAAACGCGTCGCCATCGGTTCCCAAGTCATGATGCAGAGTGATACGTCTCCGACGTATCGATAATTTCTTATGTTCTATGCCATATTATTGATGATACCTACATGTTTTATGCACACTTTATGTCATATTCGTGCATTTTCTGGAACTAACCTATTAACAAGATGCCGAAGTGCCGGTTCTCGTTTTACTGCTGTTTTTGGTTTCGGAAATCCTAGTAACGAAATATTCTCGGAATTGGACGAAACGAAGACCCGGGGGCCTATTTTTCCACGGAGCTTCCGGAAGACCGAAGAACATACGAAGTGGGGCCACGAGGTGGCCAAACCACATGGCGGCGCGGCCCGGGGGGCCCGCGCCGCCTGTGGTGTGGGCCCCTCGTCCGGCCCCCCGACTGCTGCCCTTCCGCCTACTTAAAGCCTCCGTCGCGAAACCCCCGAGGCGAAAAACCACGATACGGAAAACCTTGCCGAGACGCCGCCGCCGCCGATCCCATCTCGGGGGATTCACGGAGATCTCCTCCGGCACCCTGCCGGAGAGGGGATTCATCTCCCGGAGGACTCTACACCGCCATGGTCGCCTCCGGAGTGATGAGTGAGTAGTTCACCCCTGGACTATGGGTCCATAGCAGTAGCTAGATGGTTGTCTTCTCCTCATTGTGCTTCATTGTTGGATCTTGTGAGCTGCCTAACATGATCAAGATCATCTATCTGTAATTCTATATGTTGTGTTTGTCGGGATCCGATGGATAGAGAATACCATGTCATGTTAATTATCAAGTTATTACACATGTGTTGTTTATGATCTTGCATGCTCTCCATTACTAGTAGAGGCTCTGGCCAAGTTTTTACTTTTAACTCCAAGAGGGAGTACTTATGCTCGATAGTGGGTTCATGCCTGCATTGACACCTGGGACGAGTGACGGAAAGTTCTAAGGTTGTGTTGTCTTTGTTGCCACTAGGGATAAAACATTGGCGCTATGTCCGAGGATGTAGTTGTTGATTACATTACGCACCATACTTAATGCAATTGTCTCGTTGTTAGCAACTTAATGCTGGAGGGGTTCGGATGATAACCTGAAGGTGGACTTTTTAGGCATAGATGCAATTGGATGGCGGTCTATGTACTTTGTCGTAATGCCCAATTAAATCTCACTATACTTATCATGTCATGTATGTGCATTGTTATGCCCTCTCTATTTGTCAATTGCCCGACTGTAATTTGTTCACCCAACATGCTTTTATCTTATGGGAGAGACACCTCTAGTGAGCTGTGGACCCCGGTCCATTCTTTAATACTTGAAATACAAATCTGTCTGCAATACTTGTTTACTATTTTCTCCGCAAACAATCATCTTCCACACAATACGGTTAATCCTTTGTTACGGCAAGCCGGTGAGATTGACAACCTCATCTGTTTCGTTGGGGCAAAGTACTTTGGTTGTGTTGTGCGGGTTCCACGTTGGCGCCGGAATCTCCGGTGTTGCGCCGCACTACATCCCGCCGCCATCAACCTTCAACGTGCTTCTTGGCTCCTCCTGGTTCGATAAACCTTGGTTTCTTTACGAGGGAAAACTTGCTGCTGTGCGCATCATACCTTCCTCTTGTGGTTGCCCAACGAACGTGTGAAATACACGCCATCAAGCATATTTTCAAGGCGCCGTTGCCGGGGAGATCAAGACACGCTTGCAAGGGAGTCTCCACTTCTCAATCTCTTTACTTTGTTTTTGTCTTGCTTTATTTTATTTACTACTTTGTTTGCTGCACTTATATCAAAAACACAAAAAAAAATTAGTTTACTTGCATTTACTTTACTTATTTCATCATGTTTCCTTTTGATTTTACCACAAAGAACATACCGGTAGGACAAGGGTCTATAATTGGGAGGAACAATATAGAAGAATTTTTCACCCATGTTAGTACCGTTGAAGATTTTGAAGATAGACACTTGGTAGAACTTGCTCCTACTTATGAAATTGCTGCTGCTGCTTTAGTTCGCTCTGTTGGAAACTAAATTTGTTAATCTAAATCCTATAATCCAACACATGTTTCTTACACTTGGTGATATGGAAGAGGGGAAAAGAAAGATTTTGTTTTAGAAACCCTTCTTAGAGAATTTGGTGGTCTAGCAAGAGAAGCTAGAAAGGTCTTCGCTAAATTTAATATGCTTGGTTCTCATACTAATTTTGTTAGTCTCCTTGAAAAAATGGATATGGATAGGATAAGATACACTAATAATATTGATGATGGTGGGGAGATCAAAGCACCAATACCATGTAAACTCCTAGCTATGAATGATGCACTAGAACATAACTATGCTTGGCTTGTTCCTGAAAATTTGTTTGATGAGAGTAGCAAGCCCAAGACTAATGAAAAGGGAGACGCTGAAACTTATGTATCCAATATACTATGCATGGTTGAGAAAACTCCAAACCCCGCTGTAGGTGCACCACCCTTCGATGTTACTTGAGTTACACTTTCTGCGCCTAGCTGAAAGGCATTAAAGAAAAGCGCTTATGGGAGACAACCCATGTTTTTACTACAGTATTTTTGCTTTATATTTGTGTCTTGGAAGTTGTTTACTACTGTAGCAACCTCTCCTTATCTTAGTTTTATGTTTTGTTGTGCCAAGTAAAGTCTTTGATAGAAAAGTAAGTACTAGATTTGGATTACTGCGCAGTTCCAGATTTCTTTGCTTGTCATGAATCTGGGTCTATCTCCCTGTAGGTAGCTCAGAAAATTACGCCAATTTACGAGCATGATCCTCAGATATGTACGCAACTTTCATTCAATTTGAGCATTTTCGTTTGAGCAAGTCTGGTGGCCTAATAAAATCCATCTTTACGGATTGTTCTGTTTTGACAGATTCTGTCTTTTATTTCGCATTGGATCTTTTGCTATGTTGGGTGAATTTCTTTGATCCACTAATGTCCAGTAGCTTTATGCAATGTCCAGAAGTGTTAAGAATGATTGTGTCACCTCTGAACATGTGAATTTTTATTATGCACTAACCCTCTAATGAGTTGTTTCGAGTTTGGTGTGGAGGAAGTTTTCAAGGATCAAGAGAGGAGTATGATGCAATATGATCAAGGAGAGTGAAAGCTCTAAGCTTGGGGATGCCCCGGTGGTTCACCCCTGCATATTATAAGAAGACTCAAGCGTCTAAGCTTGGGGATGCCCAAGGCATCCCCTTCTTCATCGACAACATTATCAGGTTCCTCCCCTGAAACTATATTTTTATTCGGTCACATCTTATGTACTTTGCTTGGAGCGTCGGTTTGTTTTTGTTTTTGTTTTGTTTGAATAAAATGGATCCTAGCATTCACTTTATGGGAGAGAGACACGCTCCGCTGTAGCATATGGACAAATATGTCCTTAGGCTCTACTCATAGTATTCATGGCGAAGTTTCATCTTCGTTAAATTGTTATATGGTTGGAATTGGAAAATGATACATGTAGTAAATTGCTATAATGTCTTGGATAATTTGATACTTGGCAATTGTTGTGCTCATATTTAAGCTCTTGCATCATATACTTTGCACCCATTAATGAAGAAATACTTAGAGCTTGCTAATTTGGTTTGCATATTTGGTTTCTCTAGAGTCTAGATAACATCTAGTATTGAGTTTTGAACAACAAGGAAGACGGTATGGAGTCTTATAATGTTTACTATATGTCTTTTATGTGAGTTTTGCTGTACCGTTCATCCTTGTGTTTGCTTCAAATAACCTTGCTAGCCTAAACCTTGTATCGAGAGGGAATACTTCTCATGCATCCCAAATACTTGAGCCAACCACTATGCCATTTGTGTCCACCATACCTACCTACTACATGGTATTTATCCGCCATTCCAAAGTAAATTGCTTGAGTGCTACCTTTAAAATTCCATCATCCACCTTTGCAATATATAGCTCATGGGACAAATAGCTTAAAAACTATTGTAGTATTGAATATGTACTTATGCACTTTATCTCTTATTAAGTTGCTTGTTGAGCGATAACCATGTTTACGGGGACGCCATCAACTATTCTTTGTTGGATATCATGTGAGTTGCTATGCATGTCCGTCTTGTACGAAGCAAGAGAGATCTACCACCTTCATGGTTGGAGCATGCATATTGTTAGAGAAGAACTTTGGGCCGCTAACTAAAGCCATGATTCATGGTGGAAGTTTCAGTTTGGACATATATCCTCAATCTCATATGAGAATAATAATTGTTGCCACATGCTTATGCATTAAAGAGGAGTCCATTATCCGTTGTCCATGTTGTCCCGGTATGGATGTCTAAGTTGAGAATAATCAAAAGCGAGAAATCCAAAATGCGAGCTTTCTCCTTAGACCTTTGTACAGGCGGCATGGAGGTACCCCATTGTGACACTTGGTCAAAACATGTGCATTGCAAAGATTCGGTAGTCCAAGTTAATTAGGACAAGGTGCGGGCACTATTAGTATACTATGCATGAGACTTGCTACTTGTAAGATATAATGTACATAACTCATATGCTTTATTACTACCGTTGACAAAATTGTTTCATGTTTTCAAAATAAAAGCTCTAGCACAAATATAGCAATCGATGCTTTCCTCTTTGAAGGACCATTCTCTTTACTTTTATGTTGAGTCAGTTCACCTATCTCTCTCCACCTCAAGAAGCAAACACTTGTGTGAGCTGTGCATTGATTCCTACATATTTGCATATTGTACTTGTTATATTACTCTATGTTGACAATTATCCATGAGATATACATGTTACAAGTTGAAAGCAACCGCTGAAACTTAATCTTCCTTTGTGTTGCTTCAATGCCTTTACTTTGATTTATTGCTTTATGAGTTAACTCTTATGCAAGACTTATTAATACTTGTCTTGAAGTACTATTCATGAAAAGTCTTTGCTTTATGATTCACTTGTTTACTCATGTCATTACCATTGTTTTGATCGCTGCATCCACTACATATGTTTACAAATAGTATGATCAAGATTATGATGGCATATCACTTCAGAAATTATCTTTGTTATCGTTTTACCTGCTCGGGACGAGCGAGAACTAAGCTTGGGGATGCTTGATACGTCTCCGACGTATCGATAATTTCTTATGTTCTATGCCATATTATTGATGATACCTACATGTTTTATGCACACTTTATGTCATATTCGTGCATTTTACGGAACTAACCTATTAACAAGATGCCGAAGTGCCGGTTCTGTTTTACTGCTGTTTTTGGTTTCGAAATCCTAGTAACGAAATATTCTCGGAATTGGACGAAACGAAGACCCGGGGGCCTATTTTTCCACGGAGCTTCCGGAAGACCGAAGAACATACGAAGTGGGGCCACGAGGTGGCTAAACCACATGGCGGCGCGGCCCGGGGGGCCCGCGCCGCCACGTGGTGTGGGCCCCTTGTACGGCCCCCGACTGCGCCCTTCCGCCTACTTAAAGCCTCCGTCGCGAAACCCCGAGGCGAAAAACCACGATACGGAAAACCTTGCGAGACGCCGCCGCCGCCGATCCCATCTCGGGGGATTCCGGAGATCTCCTCCGGCACCCTGCCGGAGAGGGGATTCATCTCCCGGAGGACTCTACACCGCCATGGTCGCCTCCGGAGTGATGAGTGAGTAGTTCACCCCTGGACTATGGGTCCATAGCGGTAGCTAGATGGTTGTCTTCTCCTCATTGTGCTTCATTGTTGGATCTTGTGAGCTGCCTAACATGATCAAGATCATCTATCTGTAATTCTATATGTTGTGTTTGTCGGGATCCGATGGATAGAGAATACCATGTCATGTTAATTATCAAGTTATTACACATGTGTTGTTTATGATCTTGCATGCTCTCCGTTACTAGTAGAGGCTATGGCCAAGTTTTTACTTTTAACTCCAAGAGGGAGTACTTATGCTCGATAGTGGGTTCATGTACTGCATTGACACCGGGACGAGTGACGAGAAAGTTCTAAGGTTGTGTTGTGCTTGTTGCCACTAGGGATAAAACATTGGCGCTATGTCCGAGGATGTAGTTGTTGATTACATTACGCACCATACTTAATGCAATTGTCTGTTGTTAGCAACTTAATACTGGAAGGGGTTCGGATGATAACCTGAAGGTGGACTTTTTAGGCATAAATGCAGTTGGATGGCGGTCTATGTACTTTGTCGTAATGCCCAATTAAATCTCACTATACTTATCATGTCATGTATGTGCATTGTTATGCCCTCTCTATTTGTCAATTGCCCGACTGTAATTTGTTCACCCAACATGCTTTTATCTTATGGGAGAGACACCTCTAGTGAAGCTGTGGACCCGGTCCATTCTTTAATACTGAAATACAAATCTGCTTGCAATACTTGTTTACTATTTTCTCTGCAAACAATCATCTTCCACACAATACGGTTAATCCTTTGTTACAGCAAGCCGGTGAGATTGACAACCTCATCTGTTTCGTTGGGGCAAAGTACTTTGGTTGTGTTGTGCGGGTTCCACGTTGGCGCCGGAATCTCTGGTGTTGCGCCGCACTACATCCCGCCGCCATCAACCTTCAACGTGCTTCTTGGCTCCTCCTGGTTCGATAAACCTTGGTTTCTTTCTGAGGGAAAACTTGCTGCTGTGCGCATCATACCTTCCTCTTGGGGTTGCCCAACGAACGTGTGAAATACACGCCATCACGGAGCCAGCCGATTTCAACAAAATCGGCTCTCCAGAGCAGAGAACCTTCAGGGTGAGCTGCCCCCCGAGCTTCTTCAGTCCACTTCTCACGCCTTGGTGGATCTGATGCAACCCACCTTCAACCTGATCTGCACATCCATGCTGCTCTTGGCATCGTTCTTGAAGAGAGGATCTGAGCCCTTAAACCACTCCATCGAGGAGTTCTTCCATTAGAGTCTCTCTTCGTGCTCCATTGACCCTCTAATTATAACAGTTATACCTCTTGAGTCGATGGCCATGCATCGGCTTTTATATCCTTAAGTCGATGTCTGCTGCATCGGCTGTGCTTAAAAAAAATTGAATTTTCCGGCCGATTTATGTATCGGCCCCCATACTTCAATACCCATCATCAAAGGATATCTTAGGCTGCTGGGCATTTGCAGGACGCTTCTACTGAATATCCCCGTGTTTTATCCTCGTGTTTTATCCACCTGGGTGCCCCCCCGAGCCGATTCTTTCAAGGGACTTGATGGTATCGGCTCTGTCGGATTAAATGTTGAACCCAGGCAGAATGGATGGTGAGGATAATTTTGGCCGATTGCTGAAATCGGCCTCCACGTTGCTTGCTCGATGAAGGTTTTGTAATGTTCCTCCATCAACTTTTGGGGCCGATCTCTTGGATCGGCATCGCCACGTTCGTCCCTCGATGTTCGCTTTTGTTACACGGTCAGGCATGTGGATAAAACCAGCCTAACCCCGTTCTTTGTCACGTCGATGCGCTCGCAGTCGTTCAAATTGATGCCTGAGAGTGGCTCTTGGCCCGATGTCTCCCAAACGTCCATGCCAGCTGTTGAAATCTCGGTTGAATCATCTGCGTGAACAACTTCTACTTCATCTCCATCCCATTGTATTAGGCATTGGTGCATCGTGGATGGGATGCAACGATTGGCGTGGATCCAATCTCTCCCTAGTAGGACAGCATAGGTACTCTTGCTTGTCGACAATAAGAACGTCGTAGGGACGGTTTTCCTTCCTACGGTTAGATCCACATTCGGAACACCTTGTGCGTCGGATGCTTGGCCGTTGAAATCGCTCAGTGTCACATTGGTCTTGATCAGATCCGAGCTGGAACGTCCCAACCGACGTAGCATGGAGTATGGCATAATGTTACCTGCCGCTCCGGTGTCCACCAACATCTTGTTGACAGGCTGCCCATTGATGTAACCTCGCAAGTACGGGGCCTTCGGATGCACCGTAACTTCTTTCTCGTGGTTTCTCAAAGATGACCGGCCGTGGGCCGCAGATCCAATTGTGCCACGGGTGCTTCATATAATCTTGGAGCACTAAACTCCGTTGGAAGGATGAAGACCATGTTTGTGCCGGCCGATGTATCATCATCGGCTTTCCTTTGCTTAGGGCGCCACTCTTTTCTTTGTGGCCGACCTTCTTCGTCCGGGGTTCGCTGAATCTTGGCGGCCGGATCGAGGCCGTGCCTTCCTCAACGTGTGCGAGATACAATCTTTCGGCTTCTTCCAACCCACGCAGACGCTGAACCCTTCGTTTTGGGAACGGCTGAGCCCATCGGGGCACCACCTTGACCGATGATACTTGTCTTCTTCATCATCGTCCTCTAGTTCCTCGAGATCTTCCACCCGAGCGGACTCGGCATGCTTGTTCCAGGCGGGAGAGGCCCTAGACGTTTGAACACGGACACGTTAGCCGCATCCTTCTTCTTCTGTTTGCATTCTGGGCAGTTGCCGATTGTTGGCAATCGGCTCATTCCTGAGTCCCAGCAGTGTCTGAAGAAGGGGCAGTCCCAGTGCCTATCCACGTCGTCTTGCTCCCTCGACTTTTCCTTAGCGTGGCGCTCGTATCGCTCCTCGTCGTGATCATGCCGACGACGTCTCATGTCGTCCCTAGCCAGACGATCTTCTTCATCGTCGTCGTTGTATCGTCGGCGTTGGTCATACTGGACTCACATACTTGTTGAGGAGGTGATCGGAGAGAGGTCGTTGATATCTTATGTTCTTCACTTCTCCCTGCGTGACGTAGCGCTTGCCGTCTTGGCGGAGCCAATCGCGTGGAGCGGCTTCCTCTGTGTCTTTGCTATGAGAGCAGCTGCCCTCATCTCCGTCCTTACCAGAGTGGTGCCCAGGTCCCACCATGTTGATATTGTACGAGAAATCTGGCTGGCACCCCCCATGGTAAGTATACTCCACCATGTTAATGGCGTATGCCGGTGAACTCGGCACTTCCTGTGCTGCTGATGCGCATGGCAACGGTGGACGGGACTGGAGCGGCACCTCTCCTTGACAGGTCCCGCGAGCTGGTCTTGACGAGAGGAGTGCTGATGGCTCATGATTTCTGGATCACGCGCGGAGCGACACGCTCCAAAGTGTTCACCGGGCTCTCGGAGTAGCGGTGCAGCGAATGAGCCACCATGAAGCCGATCTCCGACGCGGCGACCTGGTGCGTTCTTCGGACGGGGTGGACAGGTCCACTCCATCGAGTGCGCCTTCAGGTGAGAACCCCTTCCACCTGACGCCATGGGAACGGGTTCTGTGGAAAGAGCCGATGAGTTCGGCTTCGAGGGCTGCCTTGATCTCATCATGCTTCTTCTTGAGCTCATCAGGCAGATCCTCGTACTTGACCGGAGTGCTTTCCGCCATCTCGGATGTAGATGGCGATGCGGCGGATGTCGAAGATGGTCCCACCGGGCGTGCCAGAATGTGTTGCGGTCAGAAACCCACCGGCGGGCAGCGGCCGGCAACACCGTAGAGCCGGGAACAACTAGGGTTGCGGCTGGCCCCGGTCCCTCGGAGCGACGGCCCGCACGGCCTCCTGGTCACACGTCCGATGCTATCGCAAGGGCGTGCCACCTGACCTATACCGGTCGGGAAGGTGTTGGATGATGCATCGCTTAGTTTCTGCGGGGCATACATGTAAACGTTAAATACGAGCCTCGATCGGCTCTCGGGTTATCCTGTGAATCGGCTCAAAGAGCCGATCCACCCATGATTCGTACAAGGTGTCCGAATATATGGTGGTCACGCTTGATCAAGATAAAGCTAATGCGATCTACGACGATTTAGGGTTTTCACCGCATAATCGGATCATCCTACTCACGATTGGGCCTCGCGCTCGCGTACGTTGACCGTAAGCCGATCCTAGACAGGGCCTAAAAACCAACACGAGGTTGATCCCCGGAACATCCTGTCTAGGGCTAGCAAACTCCACCCTACACGCCGCTGGATCCTCCAACCCCTTGTAGGGCCTAACTATTGCGGATGTTAAACTAATCCTTGCAGAACAAGGAGCAACCGTAACGGATCAGATCTACTAAACTATGACCAAGCGGGGTGCCGCCCCTACACCTGAGATAGGTGTAAGGGCGACTAGATGCATAAGGGTTGCACTACGACAGCATATGATACGAAGAACAATGCTAACCCTAACACATCTAAGATAACTACGTTGATCGCCATCAAAAGGCTTCGGCACGAGCAACGCATGAACAACGAGATAGGCTTGTGCTTGCCTAGATCGCAAGATGCGATCTAGGCAGCATGGTGCTACCGGAGAAACCCTCGAGACGAAGGAGTTGGCGATGCGCCGAGATTTGTTTGTGTTGAACGTTGGTTGTTGTTTATTCCATAAACCCTAGATACATATTTATAGTCCGGCGGACTTTCTAACGTGGGAATAATCCCCACCGTGTACGAGACAAACTCTAACTTTTAATCTACGATACAATCTACTATAATTAAAGATACACGGGCAATCTAGCCCAAATTCTTCGTGCAAGGCCGCTTCAGAGATCTTCCACGTGTAATCTTCCAAGCCCATCTTGATCGCGGCCCATCTCCTGATTTAGCCAAAATTTGGTGATAACAGCTTCGTCTACGGCATCGACGGTGTGGAGGTCGGGTGGATCTGGCGGGAGCCGATGCAGCGGTGGCTCCCTCCTCTCTCGTCATCGTGGTGGTGGCGGAGGAGAGGTTGAGGCGCGCGCTGTTCGTGTCTGCCCGCTGCGTCCGCAGCAGGGGAGTTTGCAGGCTTCTCGTCGGAGGTTGCTCACGGCGCTGCTGTCGCCGTATCTGATGGCCGAAGGGCGGCCCCTCCACCCTTGGATGATTTCTACGGCGCCACTGTCGCCGTCTTTCTTGGCCGTAGGGCGGCCCCTCCATCCTAAGCCGGCGCTTGTTCGTCGTCTGCAGGACTTCTTCAACCTCCAATCATCTAGACGGAGGCTCATCAGCATCGTCGGAGTTAGCTCCCACCGCAGCTACTAGTTTATCTTCCTGTTCACTGGCACCGGTGTATGCACCGAGCACTGAGCGTTGCCCTGGGCGCTTGTGCTCTGGACTCTTTTGACCAGATTGCAGTTTGAACTTTGAGTATGCACGAATTTGAAAAACCAGCTTCGAAGGAGTGAAACATGCGCAGTTTCTCGTCAGTGTGCGCTTACCGGTACCGGGGTACCGGTCGCAAATTAAAGCAAAAGCAAAGGCAAGTAGAGCAGCGCGTCGGTCTCGACCTTTTTATACCACCGGAAAAGAAGCAAACGGAACGAAAAGCGCGAACGCGTGCACGCACGGATGCAAGCGCTGGCTGCCACCGTGGGATGCAACCCGACGCCCCCATTGACCTCTCCAGTCCTCCCGGAGCAGCACATCAAAGCTGCGAATTTTCAAAATCCCGTCGCGACCGGCAAGTCAATTACTACGCGACGACCCACCCACCGCGAGTAAATTAGCGACTCATCGCAATTGCTCTAAGGTCGAGTCATAGTGCGTAGTATCATTATCTTGAGTATCGATGCGTATGATCTTTATGCATGATCTTATCTCTGTAGTGGGTAGTATTATAGAGTAGTATCATAAACTTGTAAATTTATTGTTTTGTAGAATCCCAATGAAAATTTATGTACAAGATCAATTTGGCATTTACTTTTCTCGTAACATGCGACATGATACAGTATCCACCTATGTTACTCTAATCCTATCTCTCCTCCTTAATTACATGTCACATCATCATTTTTGTGGGCCTAGTATGCATGATACTACCTATGATACTAGCACTATGGCCAGCCTAATCCTGGAGAGCATTGAAAATCAAGCAAGGTTCCTTTGCGAGAAATTTCCCCAATGAAACGCCCGGGCGGTGAAAAAAAGGGAGAGAATTTGTCCATAAAAATTGTAATACTTATATGTTTCCAATGCATTTTAAAGTAGCAAAAATTGCTGCTCTCTCATCACACGAAAATTAAACCCAATAATATCCAACGCATGTTATCTTTATTTTGTACGTGCTCTTAGCTTATTGGAGTTGAAAGAATTAAAGAGGAGAAAGATGTTGGTTTGCATCTTCCAATGCAATTGTCTCCACTTGATAATCTATATTTGTAGTCGACTTTAAAAAAGAGAATGCCACCTCCACTTGCTCGTGCTGGTGGTGTTGCTCCCACGATGGCGATGGGACGAGCTCCGACGACCCTATCCCCCCTTGCCTTGCTGGAACCTAACACCGGTGAGGTCTAGGTCCCTGATCGGTGGTGCAACGCTACCGCTCCGACGACTCGCTTACTTGGCCTAGGTCCCGTGTCGCCTGCCCTGCGTGCCGTCCACGGGTTAGCAATAAAAGAGGTAGGCAAAGCATAACCAGACCGGAGGTTGAGCATGACCGGAGGAGGGTTTTTTGCCCTGAAAATGACTCCATAGTTTGATTTAGACTAAAATTCAATAGGTAATGAGTGTGACGGTTTTTGCCTGGCTCCGGTGCTAGGAGGCAAGGACAACCCCATGACTCTAGCTCGCGCTGGCCGGTGTCTGTAGTTGTTTCTAGGTGGCCCGAAGATTTATTTATAGTTTTTATTAATTTTGAAATATGGTGTGTGCTTCTGTAGACCATCGAATTTTAAAACTGTGTAAACCAGCGAAGATGTATCTCTTTGAGTGAAACACAAGAACGAACGGTATAAACGATACCTTTTCAGGATTAGGGGTAGGTAGGATTGATGAGATTAAATGATACCGCAATATCTTTTCGAGTGGTTACGGTGTCTTGAGAGTTAGTGGTCGATAGAAACACAAGCGTTTATAATGGCGTTAATGATTATTATTAATATATCGGCGGAAAAAATATAGTTGGTGAAAAATAGGAGAAAACTCGGCCGCTCCCCTCGGCTCGTCCGAGGATGGCACGGCCCGCGCCAGCACCAGCCCGGACCCGGCACGGCACGCACCGAGCCGAAAGCGCCACCTCGGCGGCACACTGCAGCATGCACGACCGTTGGAGCTACGCATCGGATTTCCCCACGCTGCCCTCGCGCCGCTCGCCGGAGGAATGGAGAGGCCGGGGGCACTCTGGGGATTCGGGAAAGACACCAGTCCCATGCACGCCGCCCCAAATCTTTCTCTCCCTCCTTGCTCCGCCACTCTGCTGGGTACTGGACTAGCTGCTACTCCACCTCACTGCATGCTGCTAGCTCCAAGACGCCGGTTACTTTTCAGCTCCCCTCGTCACTCTCTCACCACAAATTTGGAACGAAGCGCGAGCCAGGAGTGAAGAGCGCGCGGCAGCATCAACGGTTACCATCCAGCTACTAGGAAGGCGAATCGGAGGGGGCTGATCCATCCACCAATCGATCGGCGGCGGCGGCGGCGGCGGCGGAGATGGGCTGCTGCCAGTCGAGGCTGGAGCGGCAGGAGGCGGTGTCGCGCTGCAAGGCGCGCCGCCGCTACACCAAGCACCTCGTCCAGGCGCGCCGGGACATGGCCGCCGCGCACGCGCTCTACCTCCGCTCCCTGCGCGCCACCGGCGCCGCCCTGCTCCAGTTCGCCACCGCCGAGTCCGACAACCCGCACCCGCGCCCCCTCCGTCACCAGCCGCCGCCCTCCCCACCTCCCCCTCCCCCTCCTCCGCCACCTCCCCCGCCGCTCAGCCCCGCCCGCACCGCCACGTCCTGGACCACCACCACCTCCTCCTCCACCATCAGCGCGTCCCAGATCCTGCCTCCCACCCCCTCCCCCGCCGCCACCACCTCCCCCAATGCCCTCCAGCTGGGACTTCTGGGACCCCTTCGCGCCCTCCTCCTCCCGCTCCCCCGCCGACCACGCCGACTGGGACGACGAATCCGCCACACCCACACCCATCCCCGCCGCCGCCACCGCCCCCGCGCCGCCGCCCGTCACCGCAACCACAACCGCCGCGCGCGCCCAGGCCCCGCCCCCGGCGCCCTCCGTCGTCACCACCACCACCTCCACCGCCAGCGACCTCACCGTCGTCGCCCTGCCCCGCAACGCCAACACCACCACCGCCTCCGGGGCCGGCAACAAGGACCTCGCCGAGATCGCCACCGAGCTCGACGAGTACTTCCTCAAGGCCGCCGACGCCGGGGCCCGCGTCGCCGCGCTGCTCGAGGCGCCCATCTGCGAGCTGCCCGGCGCCAACCACAGCCTCCCAGGCAAGCAAGACATCAACCTCCACCGGGTTACCTACTTCTTCCATCCACTGCTCGCATTTCACCAATTTCTGACGAATTCTTCGCTGCGCATGTGAAATGGGATCGCTGATGTTTCTGCAGGGAGGGTGCTGAGCTACGGCAAGAACCTGAAGCCGATGGGGTGGTCGTGGAGCGGAGGGGGAGGTGGAGGGTACGGGAAAGGCAGCAACAATGGCTTCTCCAGGTTCGACAGAGGAGACGACGGCGGAGGCAGTGGGATCCTCAGCCACTCCTCCACCGTCGAGAGGCTCTACGCCTGGGAGAAGAAGCTCTTTCTTGATGTCAAGGTGCGCTTCAGTTTGCAGTCCACTGCCATTTTACATTATAGCTTCAATTTTGATTCGTCCAAATCTGCACTGCTAGCTCGAGCAGACAGATTCATCGAAATGTACAGTAATGGAGCACACAGATTCATCGGAAATGTGCTGCTCAATTTAGATAGATCTCAAGCAGTGGGTGAGTGATGAGTGAGTGAGTGGCTTGGTGCTTTTGAGGAGCAGCCTCCTTTTGCTGTGCTGTTTGGCAGCTTGGTTATTATCATATTGTGCTGCCTGTGATGGGATATACCCACAAGGATTCAGTGGGGTGGCAATTGGTTCTGTCTGAAGAAAAGCACATACCAGGCACATGGATACTGCTTGCATTGTTTGTTTGTTCATTTAGCAGTATAGTATTATAAGTCGTTTTGCCCTCTCTCTGTCGGGAGGAGGTTCTGTTTATAATATGATATTCACTGAAAGTGCCTTCGGATTCTTCCAACTAGAAATGATCGTCGTGCTTTATTTTATCTTAACCATATAGCCATTTAGCACTCGTCTTTTTACCTGTCTGTCAGGAGCTTCTGTAAATACGATATTCAGTGTAAGCGCCTTTGGATTCTTCCAAGTAGAAATGATCATCGTGTTTTATTTTATCTTAAGCATATAACCATGAATTGGCTTTGTCAGAGAGGAGCTGTAAAGATAGAAATTGATGTACCATTGTTCTCTGAATATTGTTACTCCCTCCGTCTATAAATAGATGTCTCAACTTTGTCAAAATTTGAATGTATCTAGACCTATTTTAGTATCTAGATACATTCAAATTTGTCCTAAGTTGAGACATCCTTTTATAGACGGAGGTTAGTACAACTCATATGATCCTGGATCAAGTTATTTTTAAATTTGTTCAACTCCTTTGCCATGGTAAAGATAGGATGTTTACGCTTCTCTGATCGTCTTCAGTAAGTACTCATCGATCGTCAGCTTTACTTAAAGCTCTAAAGATAAGGATCCTTATGCTTCTTTTGATAGGAATAGGGCATGACTTTGCAGAGTTTTCCCCCTTTTATTTCACATCAAAGTTTACTCTAACCGCACGATCAATCCAACCGAGCAGAGTTACGAGGGGCTTAAGCAGGAGCACGACAAGAAGGTAGGGCTGCTGCGGAAGCAGGAGGTGAGGGGCGTGGACTACCTCAAAATGGAGAAGAACAGGATGGAGATGGAGAGCCTGGAGTCCAAGATGCTGGTGGCCACCCAGTCCATCGACACCACCACCTCCGAGATCATCAGGCTCAGAGAATCCGAGCTGTTTCCTCAGCTCCTTGAGCTGGTTGCTGGGTCAGTACAACACTACCATACCTTCACCCCTGCCTTCACCACTCTACTCATTCGTGTACTGCTACCATATGCATAGCATAGTACCTCACATGTCTCTCTACTTCAGTACTTCCCCTAGTACATTTCGTCTTTTGCGTACTTGCATATGAGCTTGATGAGGTAGCTAGGCTTGGACGTATGTATGGACCACGGTAAAGGGATTTCCCAAACGAGGCCTGTGAGATCAGCAGTGCCATTAGTTCTTTGCACTTGTGATCCTACAAACCAGAGCTCCATACCGTGCTGCTCTTCCTATTTGATCTAGTTGTACTCAGCTTTGGCACTGTAGCAAGTCAACATTCACTGATCTAGGTGAGAGCATTCAAGTAGTGAAGTAATATGGTGTGGTGTTGGTGGGATCCTCATGCCTTGCCCGTCCTGGCTGAATCTCCTGTTCATTGATTCAGTCAGTACTACCTAGGCCTAGTTGAGAGATCTCCCAGTCCCCCAGGCATCACTTGCCTGGTCCAGCTGAGCTGATCCCTTTGGGCAATGGTGATGTAGGTCACTTACAGATCAAACCTTTCAGGGTGACAGCGCCCCTAGTGGTGGTGTTTGACATGTCATTGCTTGATGGTATGAGTCTGATGATTAGAGTAGTGCTGTTCATCAACATTGGAACCGTCTTTAGGGAGTTTCAGAATGCGTCTTGCTGGATAATTCATTGGTTTTTAAAGAGCTTTGTTTTCGTAAAGGGGAAAGGGGAAAGATCATGCGAGTCCCTTGTTCATGGCACTTCTGCTTTGGTATCAGCCATTGCGTGTCTCGCTCGGTCCTCTAAAGTTCTTGTATGGTTTTTCATCAATGATGTGGTGAGCTAAACTTGGTGTATACTTTGTTTAATGTCATCATTATGCAGCTAAATGAAGGAGTTACTTTGAGATTATGAAGTAGAACTACACAATCCATTTTCTTTGCAAACCCTCTTGTTTGTTCCTGCTATACACATAATTTGGCTGAATTGTCCATTACCTGGCTTTGTTGCTGCACTTTACTTACAGTTGCTTGTGCACTAGAATAGCAGCTGCCCCCTGTTGCACTTACAAGGGACCTCTATGAATAACATCAGTACTCTCAGATAATTCAATGCATCAATTATTTCCTGGCAGTACATTTTCCTTTCTTGGGCACCCTATTTATCTGTTCTAATGTATATTTCCTTTTGTGACTGCATTCCAGCTTGATGAGCATGTGGAGGGGCATGTACGAGTGTCATCAAGTGCAGACCCACATGGTGCAGCAGCTTGAATATCTCACCAATTCCTTGAGTACCAACCCGACCTCCAATGACCACCGGCAAGCAGCTCTCCAGCTCGAGATAGAGGTGGACAGGTGGTACTCGGCATTCTGCAGCCTGGTCAAGTCCCAGAGAGACTATGTCTATTCGTTGACCGGCTGGCTTCGCCTCTCCCTGTTCCAATGCCATCATAATCCACTTGTGAAAAACATCCAGAACTCCGATATCTACGCCCTGTGTGAGGAATGGCAGCTAGCTATTGACCGGATCCCCGACAAGGTGGCTTCAGAAGGGATCAAGACTCTCCTGTCAGTGATCCATGCCGTCGTAGTTCAGCAGGTGGAGGAGCAGAAGCAAAAGAAGAGGTCAGACGCTGCTTTCAAGGAATTCGAGAAGAAGACTGAGGAGCTGAGATCCCTGGAGTCCAAATATGGGCCGTACTCTGCTGAGGGTTACGGAGAAATGACGCGGAAGACACCGGTGTCGGAGAAGCGGGTGAAGGTAGAGGCCCTGAGGAGCAGGGCGGATGATGAGAAGAGCAAGTACCAGAAGAGCGTCGGGGTCACGAGAGCGATGACCCTGAACAACCTCCAGACAGGGTTCCCCAACGTCTTCCAGGCGATGACGGGCTTCGCCAGCGTTTGCATGGAGGCGTTCGAGTCGGTTTACAACTTCAAGCGCAGCTCAGACCGGGCTCCGCTTGACATGAAGAGGCTACTGACCTGAGAGTGGCATCGCTTCAAGATGGCTTAGGCTCACTGTATAAAATGTATACAATCGTGGACTTCTAGTGTAATGGTAGAGGCCTGAAGAGATTTACCTGGGTAGGCACAGAAATGCCTTGAGCTCATTTACTTTCTGTAAATGAACTTGAGCCTTCCTTTTCGCGCAGCTACTAGGGTATTAATCTGTTGTCTAATCCATAATGTCTGTAGTTTTTGTCAGTGTATCAATTCAGATTTTGGTGGTAGATGGCAACACAATATTTTGTGTAATCTAGAATTCAGCCGTGCCTGCAAATTGCTGACGAATTTACGGTGACTTCAAGTATACTTCTAGAGTTCTAGTGTTATGTTAGTGACTTCAAGTATACTTCTAGAATTGCTTCAGGCCGTTTACTAGTAGCTGCGCGAAAAGGAAGGCTAGTAAATGAACTGGAGCCTGATATGTTGTCTAATTCAGACTAAAAGCTACTGTTCGAAAGTAGTTTGTGTCAGGATATCAGTTTGGGTTTTCATGTTAGATAGAAACAGTTTTGTTTGAATCAAGGATTCAGCACCTTCGCTGCTGCAAATACATTATAATCTATGTTGCCTCCATCTCCTCCCTGTTTCTAAAACACGGAGTGCTCATTGCAAGTTCAGTGCAGCATTCACACACGCCTACGGATGTAAATATACTCGGAAAATTTGGGCATATGTGTGGCATGTTCAATAGATAGTAGAAGGGGGTTTAATTTGGCACATAGCCAGTGTCTAATTTGCATTTAATCAAGGGGGTTTAACCTTTCGTGCCAGTGTAAAGTTCTTGCCGCAATGGGTGTCAAACAGATGGGTGCAAGTAAAGAATAGTAGCTTTTAGTCTGTCGAAAACTCCATTCGCATCTGCACTCTTGGTGTGTCTACAACAAGTCTGTAGTTCTGAGGAAACATTTGAATGATTAACAGAAAATCTCAACGAGGTAAAACAGATGTCTAGAAAGTAGAAACAAATATCTACATGAACTCAACTACAGGTATTCACGGACTGCTTTATGGCATAAAGCTTCCTGTACTTTGCGACGGTCCAAGCATTTTGGCACTCTCCTCGCAGTTTCAGTTTCTATGAAGTTCTCCACTGCAACTCGATTTGAATCTGCCCATTTTTCGAGTCAATGAGATGATACTTTTCGTTGATCCGCTTGTTGCTGATCACGTCAGCCAGGCTTATATCAATGTAACCCAAGGTTTCCTGTAGAAACATAACACAAGCATCAAGGTAAGAAAATTCAAGACCTACTACCTTTGTTCCAAAATATAAGCCTTTTTAGAAAGCTAGTTTAACTTTCTAGAAGGTCAATTTTTCGGAAGGGATGTCATATGTATACATAAAAGAGATAGAAAGTCAATTTTTCATACCCATATAGAAATAGAAAACTGAAGGACTAAAAAATATCATATTAACAACAAAGAGCAGATATTCAGAAAGCACGTAACTAGTGAACTTAACTGTGAGTCTGTGACTATCAGCCATGATACATCTGTTATGAACTAAATTTGAGGTTCTCCGGTATTATTTTTCCTAATCTTGTTGCCAAGCAACTATAAACATTTGTTGCAAGTTACTTCATCAATTAAGAGCCGGAATTGCATGTATATAATCATACCTTGCCATGTAATATCCCTTTCTTTCCAGCTTTGCTTAGGACTTCAACATGCATTTTATCATTTGCAGGTGGTTCCTCACAAACAAACTCAAATTCATCCTCCCAGCGTGGATCTCTGTTCTTCTTGATCACCTGGTATAGAAGAAGAAATTTGGTGACATGCAGCATGAAATAAAACCACAGCCTTTGCATATAGCAATGTTAAAGTGAATAAAAAAACTACAGCCATAATTACCTTTGTTTTCTTCTCTTCTCCCTTAAAGATTATCTTTGCGTATGGATTTGTGTGATGCTTCCCTTCAAGATCTTGAGCTTCATGAACAACAACATAAAGCAGCCCACCACCAGCAGGAGTATCATCTGGAGCTTTCTGTACTTCATCAGTACCATCCATGCTTTCCTTCTCCATGTCTTCTTCCTTGAAAGGCTTATAAGTCGCCTCCAGAATTATCTGACCTCGAGATTTCTCATTTTGTATATCATTTGGATCCATGGTCTTCAGTAAGTTAAGAGTCAGAACTTTAGTCTCCTCTGGGGGAAGTTCTTTCAACAGAATCACATTCATGCCCATCCTCTCATGTTTCCCAACCTGTATATATCAAAGAGATAACTGAATATTATTTGGTAACTTACAACAACAAAAACTACAGCATATTTCATGAACAAGGAAGTCATGCCTGTTCCCAGTCGAAGACATTAATTTCCAGCGACTGGTTTTCTGGATCTGTCACAACAAATTTGAAATCTTCGTTCCACTCTGGATTGAGATTGCTGCGCTTCACTGTTGTTTTCTTGGATGGAAGCTTGTCATCTGACATCTTAAGTTTCGCATAGGGGTCTGATTTACCCAACAGATCCTTCTTTTTCAGATTCTGAGCTCTTACAACCTTCACAAGTAGAATTCCAACAGGCCTCTTTGATGCTCTGTGAATATGCAGGAGCCATTAGCAACAGGTATTTTAGAAATACTAAACAAAACAAAACGAACTAAGTGACCAAAACTATACTTTGAGGGATCCATTATAGGCACTTCTAGCGTCTTTGGCCACAAATACATGCTCGCAACTTGCTTCTTGATGGTGTCCTGCAAATGCACAAAGCATAATTGTTAAATAGCAAAATAATTTTATTGAGGGATGAAGCTAGATTCCAAATTTTCAGTTAGCGAGGTGCTGCACACCACTGCAGCGAGTGAGTTAGACGCCCAAAATAACAAGAATAATATAGGTGACATCAAGTTATAAGTTATAACAAGGCAAAAATCTAGCTTTGGATACACAACAATTTCGTTTTGAATAGGCGTATAAACACATGTAGACCAGTATACAGCAAGACCAAGCTACAGCAGCACATCAAGTTTGATATAAATGTTGAAGAGCTGAGATAATTCATTCATGAGAGCAAGTTGCAAATATAATGAATTAACATTTAAATTAAGCGTGAGAAATGAAGAATCAGAATAGGATTCAGGAATACCTGTACAAACTTGTAAAGAACAGGAATAGCCATTAAATCTGCTCCAAAAACTTTGAGCCCAAAATCAACATGTGGCTGCAAAAGAGATTATAACCAGTAAAAAACTAAAACAAATGATCAGGAGAGTAGAAAAAACACAAGCGGTCGGTTGTCAGACCTTCTCCATGAGAGAGACAAGGATATTAGCAAAACAAGGAAATGTAGGCACCAACGGCTTCAGAGTAATACGAGGCGAAGCAAAGACTTGCAGATCCACAATCTGAAAGAGCACGGAGAAAAATGAAATCAAACCACAATAACGACTTACTATTTCAGCTCCAGACAGAGGGAATTAATACCTGAACAGTTGCTTTCAACCCATAAGCCTTTGCAACAACAGTGATATTGGGATTTGCAGCCCACTTGAGACATGGTTCCATTATCAACTCTTTCTCTTCCGTGACATAGACTTTCATTCCTGGAGGAAAGCATCAAGTGCAAAATTGCCACATCAGTATAGCGTAACACCAGGATATGAAGAGAGTTCAAAAGACATCATTATCACAACTAGACGCTTAAATATCACCATTTCTACAAAGAAGGCCGAAAGGTAATGATTCCAATCAAGAGTAAATGCAATGTCATATGCCAGACACAACATATAGTTGATTAACGGGAGTGGTACCAACATCTACAAGTAAAATACATTGCTTCTTATTCATATGCTAGCTGAAAGGTTTAAAACAATGTAGAACAAAAGCAGCATTCTGCAGGTGTGTACAGAAAAATAAGAACACAGATACTACAAAGTACTAATTCTGTTTTTTTTTCAACAGAAACAGAACCTACTGCGAGTACAAAAGCAGGGCTAATGTGCCTACAAGATAGTACTAACCTTGAAAGGTGGGTGGTAAGCTACCCAGGGTAAGTGTTTCGAACTCAACAGAATCTATCTTATACTTCGCAGTGTTCTCTGCAATAATTGGCTTTGCAATATCCTGCACCATTCTGCACACAGCCTGCAGGATAATTAAACCATATATCACATAAATCTTAGTTTCAGTGAGAAATAAACATCCCAAACTCAGAGTTATCTACAGCATCAAGTACCTTGTCAACATAAGGCCACATCAGTTCCAAAAACCTGTTCAGCCAATCAATCTAGCAACAAATATGAGTGAAATCAGAATACAAATATAAATATAAAATAACCTGAATTTGCTAGCTTAAGGTATGGGTGAGCATACTCGATCATAGTCAGGATTCTTGACCCACATAGGAATTTCAGGAAGGATTGCATCCAAAGAATTTGAGTCGTATTCCACCAGCGGACGAACTTTGACATCCTGAAAGGCAATCAGGAGTAAAAATTACCAATATGTGACACTGAGTGTGATCATAAACATCATATATATTCCAGTTATAACAGGACACAAAACATATGAAATAAGGTGGAAATGGAAAATAAGCAGACCACATACTTAATTTAAATTATAAAGATTTATCCTTGCAAATTTCCATGTAATACGCAAAAAAAGGTGTAACATAGTAATATAAGCCATCCGATATCCAATGGACTCAAGAAAGACTAATTAGATAGTCCAAGACCAAGGGTTTTCATTGTCTAGAGAGCAGATGACTTCTCTGAACAAAGGCCCGTGCGATCATATCATGTAACCAACCAAGTTGCTATTAAAGAGGTACATTTCACCTTTACAACAGTGACTGCTACATTATTGGTTAAGGGCATGCAGCTACTTTGCCTGACAACTCCAAGTTGTGCAATGGCATGGAACTTCCAAGGCAAATACCATGGTCCCAGCCCCCGAAGTGGTCTATTTCAGTACACAAAGTGTGCACAGTATATGCGCATACATTGCGTATAAAGAAACTGTAGCATTTTAAAACCCAAAATCGAACAATGTATACTAAACTCAGCAGGTCATATCAACGCTGTGCGGCAAAAATGTACTGAATTAGGTTGTCATGTGCAAAAGAGTTAGTGTGGTCATGTGTAGCTCCATGCAACTGTATCTCTTAACAGCATAAGCTCAAATTATGTCAAGATTGCATCAGTCAAAATAATTAAACACACAACGATGTTTACACAGAGTAAAAAAACAGGTAGAATGGAAGAAAAATCTCCACCTTGACGTCAGTTGGCTGGAAGTAGATGAAGAAGTAGTACCCGATGACAATACCAGCGGTGAATCCAAAGCCAAATCCAGAGAAACCAAGTACCGTGCTGACTACGCCCATCTCTGATTACTTGTGAAGACCTGAGAAGTATGCCAGCTTTGTATCAGAAGCATGTTTCAAAGTTACACGCAAGAAAAGAAGTAAAGGGACGTATTACTCTCAGCTGAAGCTGAGTAAATCAATCGAAATAACACTTCGAAATTCGCCAACTAGCAGTAGCATTCAACTCTGTTCTTTTGGCAAATATCCTATTCGATGTTACGCAAATGGCATGAAAATATCCCCAATGTTTTTTATTTATTTATCACAGGCAGATCTACACCCACCCAGAAAGGCAACATAAAGCAGATTTCCTCATAAGAAAATGGAAGGTCCCATCACAGTGCGGAAGCAACGCCCCAGCCAACATATCGTGGAATGCTTTATAATAATTAGGGAAAACGACGGGCAGGTTAATGATAAAACCCAAAGCTTGTCACAGCTAATCCAACTGGTTTGACAACGTATATATATTAAGATAAAGGTAGTTGGAGGCAAGGAGCATAGCTGTAGCTTTCTGAGTTGATCCCACGGCTTTCAGAATAATATAGTGGTGGCACCACCAAGTTGCATGGTGGAGGAAAAGAACAGTATGCTCGGAGGTGGCACTTTGGCAGATTGCTCTTGCTTGGCGGGTCAGGTCTGCGCTTTAACCTATGCTTTGAAGGCAGGTTTCGTGTTTGGGATCTCAAATCAGGAATGGCTAATTGGAGGCACCAGTAGATTATTGGTATGGGGAAATTGTCGTACAGTACATGGTACAGAAAACACCCAAATAAACGTAGTTTTGGTCTTCCCATGAAATGTGAATCTGCTTACAGAAAGCTGTTGGGAACAATCGATCGATTGATGAACAATTTTGCAGTAGAGCTGCGTGCGAGTTAGTACAGGGTTCCTGTGCTGCCCAGACAAACAAACAACAAATCCGTAGTGCTACGCACCGACGCATTCTGGTGTAGGAAAACAAAGCAGAGTAACTGCTACGCACCGACACGATTCTGATGGAGGAAACGAAACAGAGTAACTGCAGCTGTTGTTCGAAAACGCATCATCAGTCAGAAAACAAATCGCGCAAATGCCCCGAGGAACCGAACGCCACCAACCGGATCGAGCCACGCGGCCGGGAGGAGCGGGGATCGGCTCCGGCGACGACGCCGTCGGTGCGGATCGGAACGGCCAGCATGCCTAGCGCGGAACACGAAACCGTCGCCCACGGCACGGAGCCGCGGCGGGCTCCACCCGTGCCCGGTTAGAACAACGCCCGCGCCGCGGATTCGAAATCGTGAATTCTCATCGTACTATCCTGCCTGCGGGGGCACGGGCTTGCCACCGACGGAACCCGCGCGCGCGACAGGGAACCCGAAGGATCGGCGCGGACGCGGACGCGGAGCGGCAGAACGGGTAGGGGAGAGGTATAGAGAGGCGAGGACGAACCAGAGAAGCCGGCTCCGGCAAGGGCGGCGGCGCGGTGGTCGGTGACCGGTCCCCTGGCCGCGGATCAGGAGGCGACGCGGGCGGCCATGGATGGCGGCGAGAGGATCTCTTCGGTTTCGACGGTGCGTGGAGGCGGAGGAATCGAATGGAGTGAGGGAAGCGTCTGGTGTGTGGTGCGCCTGGGGCTGGGGCTGGGCACGTTGCGGCACACGCGGCCGCGATCCCAGGCCAGCCGGCCCCTAATTAAAGCCGATTAATTATGCCAGTCATGCCGCTCGCTCCCCCTCCTTTTGCTCCCTGTGGACAGCTAGCCGTGTCGCGCTCGCTGGGTCCCTGGCGTGTGGGCCAGGGCACGCCGCGTGCGGTCCGTGTGGTGCACGGCAGGCGTGCGACGCTGGTGTGTGCCCCGTGATCATGGCATGAGCTTTTTGTTTGTAATAAAAAATATACATGTATGAACTTACATGCCAAACATCATGATTAGGGTTTCCAAAAAAAATCTTCATGAATGGGAAAATTAACAAACATGAATTTCAATATTTTCTAAAATAGTGCCATGTTACGGTAAAATGGCTCAGGATTTTTCATACGATTTCCAATTAAAAAGTTTTTATATGGAAATGTATCTAAGAAAAAGTTACATCCAGTTCCAATGCCTATGGTTGTTTACTACTATGGTTTTCTAGATTTCTCGAAATCAAAGAACAAAATAGAGTTTTCGGAGGTTTTAGATTTCAATGCAAAAAAATCAAAAAAAAACAATTTAGCTCCTAGTGAGCCACTGGTTGTTTCTCGAAAAATTGAACCAGCCACCTACCCCCACTAACTCCACAATATCCGCATTCAAACATTCCCCTTCCACCCCTACCCCCTCCATCACTTGCTCCCTGCCTGCTTGCCCCTTCTCCTTCTCCTCTTCCTCCACGCCGCCTGCTTCCCCCATTCCTCCATGCCGTCTCTTCCTCTTGGGTCTCTGCCTCCTCTAACTCCTCCATGCCCAACGACCTCACCGACCCGAGCGCCCACATCTGCGCCACCTCACCCTCGCCTCAGCGCCCCTCGTCGACAGCCCTGCCTCTATGCCACCTCGAACTCGTCAGCCCGAGCCAAATACAATTGTAAGATGAAAAACCATGATAGTTTACACTTATCAAAGAAAAGGAAAAAAACTGGGGCGGCTTGTGATCATTTGAATGAAATCTCAGAAATAAGTCAATTTGCCAGAAACTTAAATAAAATCAATCAAGCTCGCTGATAGAAGTTGATTAAATATTTTGCATATTATAAAATACAGTAGTTGCAGCTTTCCCAAAGTGAGCGTAGATTGAAGTGCAAGTGCATGATAAAAAAAAAGATGTGAATAAACCTGTTTACAAATGAAATTCAAAAGTACAACAATAAACAAATACAGTCGTCCCTAAAAAGGTACTCCCTCTGATCCATATTAGTTGCCACAAATATAGATGTATCTAGACATATTTTAGTTCTAGGTGCGTTCATACTAGTGGCAAGTAATATGAAATGGGAGTACTACATTAGTGGTGTAGAATAAGCGCACACTTGCAGACCAAATTAAATGAATATACTGATTTCGTACAAAATTCTACCTACATTTATTCCAACTTGGTATAATTTATATTTAAACTAGCAAAAACAAGCATAACACAGTGTTTAAGTTGGCACGTCGTTATCGCTGCTGCAGTTTGATCGATGTGTTATTGCCCTGATCATGTTCAAGTTGCCAAATGGCTCCCTGGAAAGAGTAAAGAAATTAGTAGCCAAATGGCAAAGAAAAACGAGAGCACGTAAGTTGTTTAATTAGCCGGTCGAATCAGAGCTGCATGGCTTGGCAGTCAAGATAATGCTGAGGTGAGGCGCCAAGGATTCATCCATCCGTTCCAGAGATCTGAGACGGCCTAGCCCTAGCGGTCAGAATCAAGACGACGGTCCGTACGTCATCGAGATACGGACAACGCCATGCGCGATCGTGTACCCTGGTGCAACAGACCGATCGAGAACGACGTGGATAGATGTGGACGCGTCGCCCTGGGATTTTCCTCCCAAAATTATTTATATACCAGTGGCATTGTCTTGGACCGGTGCTTCGTATCGTACGCATATACAGTATATAGTGTCGTCGGCTCCACCTCCACGCATCAGGTTCCTTAAGCCAAAATGGCTCTCGCTGTCACTCACATAGTCACATTGTACCGGTGTCGGCAGGGCAGCTTTGGACTTGGATAAGACGGAGTCGGACGAGCGTGCCGGTCGCTCTCTGATAAAGTTGTTTGGACCCACGGAAATTTTTGGGTGATAGGAGAAATTATTTTTGTTGAATAACGGGAATTTTGTGAACATGTATACTTCTGACCATGTATAATGCTGAAACTGATATTATTCGTTCGAAATTTGTCATTTTCATCTAAGCTACATACAAAAATGGCACACACACATGTACATATGTGTATCCTCTTAAGTGTAAAATGAATTATTTTGAATTTCTGATATGTGGAGAATTACTACACGTTGATTTTTTTTTTTCATTTTTTTCATTTTTCACTTTTTGGTTTTTTTCCTTTTTCTTTTCTTTCTGTTTTTGAACAAATTTTAATTCAACCAAATTTCAAAGTGAAGCAAACTTTAAATTCGAGCAAATTTAAAAGTTCAAAAAAAAATAAGTTCAAGCTAATTTTAAAGTTAAGAAAATTTTAAATTCGAGCTAATTTCAAAGTTAAGAAAAAATTGAATGTGAGCAAATATGAAAATCTTGAAATTTTACTTTTCAAAATCTTTATATATTTCAAATATGGAAATTTATTCGAAATAATAGAAAAATAAATAACAATAGAAGGAAGCCCTTACCTGGGCCGGCCTAGCAAGAAGGCACGCACCTGGAGCGCAAGCATCGCCCAAGCAATGCGTGCTGGTCGCTCCGGCGGGCGGGCGATGTATAGGCGCTCCCGAGAATGCTCGCTCGCGCTAGCGAGAAGTCCACATTTTGTTGAAGCGATGGCTTCATGAGCTTGGCCCATTTCTTCTGGTTGGTTGTTTGTTTTCATTTTCGTTCGATGGATCGTTCGTCAAGTAGCAGCAGGCCAGCAGGGCATCACGTGCCATCTTGACGTAAATACATGCAAATACGTACATATATACACGGATCATCCATTCTTGCCGTGAAATTCACGTACAAACTGAACAAAACTTTGCTACAGTACCTAATTCATTAGCTAGCGCTATCCAAGTTTAGATTCTTATTGTTATAATCGAGATGCACAATAAACGAAGAACGAAAAGTAAAACACTGCAGGGGATACGAGATTTTAACGTGGAAAACCCTTGCAACACACAAGGGAAAAACCACGGCGCGGCCAACAGAAACTTCACTATTTCGGTGGTGTTTACAAACGCCGTGGGTGTACAATGATGCGACAAAACCCTAGCGGCGGCTTACAGGGAAAATATATATACGGTGGCAACGATCCGTACCAAGCCTACCGGCGACGGGCCTCGCTCCGCTCGTCAGAAGTTAGCCTCTTCTTGGAATTTGGATCACAATATAACACTTATGTTACTATTTTAATTTTTAAGTCACGTTTCTACTATTTGTATGATTTTTAATAATTTTTTTGTTTCTTTCTAATCTAATAATTGCATTTGTCTTTTCATCTTATATATATAGTGTTTTTCTTTTCTTTCTTATTTCTTTAGTTTACTTTCTTATGTTTTCTATTAGTGTTTTTTTTAATTTTAGCTTATTATATCGTTCCTCCCATATTCTCACTGGCTATAATATTTTTTGTTCCTTTTATGTGTTTCACCTACACAATTTTATTTCCTTGCACTACTATCTCGTTCACCGGTGAGTAGATGAGATATTTTCCCGAGACGCGGTATTCTCGTTCTCTACATAAATGAGATGTGTTCTCCGGACACATTTTTTTGTTTCCCGACTAGACAAAATTTGTTCATTTGACGCAATATTTATATTCTATGAGTACATGAGTTTTGTTCTCCGAGCAGATGAGATTTATTTCTTGCACGAAACATTATAATTCCTCGAATAGATTAGATTTGTTTCTTGAAAGTAAAATTTCTTGTTTCCTGAGTAGGCGAGATTTGTTCCTCGGACGAGATATAACATACACCTAAAGCATAAAGCATGGTGTGATCAGCATATTTATCAATGAAGAGATGTAAAGTGCAACACGGGACAGCCGATTGGCACGCGGTAATACAACACCAGCGTCGATTGAGGGGCGAGAAAGACATGTGTGCCTGTGTGGTGACATATCACCTAGAGGTAGTAGAGAAGAAGACGCCACTTATTTCTTCTGAGACGAGGATGGAGAAAGATGCATGCGGTAGTGATAGCGAAAGACGAATATCGACAGTAACGCGCCGGCACTTTGCTAGTTCCAATTCGACGGGTATCGTTTTTTGTCGAAATCATATATGACTAGGTTCATGGACGGTGCCCACATCGCGATTGGCATCCGCAAAGCACCGGCGGAAACGCTCCATTCCGGCTGCGGGCAAAGGGATCCCAAACTCCACGCCACCATGGCCGTCGCCCGCCTCCGCCACAGAAATACCGCCGGTCCTGGCCGCCGACACCATGTACACCTTCGCAGGTCGTCCGAACCCGAAGTTGATGTCGTACACATGGAACCTCGGCGACCCCGCCACTGACAGCATGCCGGCCTTGGCCGCCTCTCTCACCCGCTCCATGGACATGTCCCACCTCTCCTGCGACCCTTCACTCAACGCTTGCTCCAGGGCGTCGGTGATCGCCGTGAACGCCACGAAGAGGCCTCCGGTGGCGGCGACAAGCTCATCCTGGCACGCGGCAGCGATAGCCGGGCTGAGGCAGTTGCCCATGTATCGCACCGGAACGGGCGGGTTGAGCCGCCTGCGGTGGTCCACGGCGAAGAGGAAGTAGGTTGTTGCTCTTGCTTGGTCACCAGCGGCGTCCATGGGGTGCTTGGCTCGGCAGTAGCATGACCAGATGAAGCTGTAGGCGGCGAGCAGAGAGGAGCATCTGAGAGGCGTCGGAGCGTTACGCCTGGCCGCCTCGGCGGCGAGCACGTCCTTGATACTCTGAATAAGCTCTTGAGACAGTGTGAAAGTGGCGAGAAGCTGGTCGTCGGGGTACGAGGACGTGGTGGTGCCGGCGAGCTCTATCTCGGCGCCATCGCTCGGCAACGGTATGCCTGCGCAGTATATGTCGTAGAGGCTGTTTCGATCGGCGATAAGCGAGCGGTCGATGACGGGCGGCGGCGGCATGTCATCAGCAGTGGCGCCGGCGCAGGCCGCGGCCCAGGTGTGCAGGAAGTGGGTGTAGCTATTGCCGTCGCATGCCGAGTGGTGCAGGGTGACGCCGAGAGCGAGGCCTCCGCGTCGCAGCACCGTGGCCTGCACGGCGAGCACCGCCCGGCCCTTGGGCAGGAGCGGCACGAGAGGCGCGAGCATGGAGACCGGGACGGGGTGGTCGGAGGTGGCGAGGTAGTCTTCGACGTCGTGGAGGCCGTACTCGGCGACGGTGAAGGCCACGCCGTCGCCGGGCTGGTAGAAGAGCTCGTAGCGGTTGCTGCGGGCGCCCGGCGTGCGGCGGACGTGGCCGGCGAGCGGGTAGAAGTGGGTGAGGGCCTTGGAGAGGGAGCGCTTCACGTCGGAGATGAGCCGCTGGACGGTGACGTGGTGCTGCTGGGTCAGGCGGTAGAAGAAGAGGCGCTGGACGAGCGGCTGCGGCCGTTGTCGGAGCCATTCGACGTCGAAGAAGGTGAACGGCAGCGATCGCGGTGGGAGTACTGACAGATCATTGGGGGTGACGACTGCGGTTTCTATGATCCGTAGCTTATCGGTAGCCGCCATTGTTGGCTGGATCTTTCGGTCGAGTCGATGTGCATCCCTCTGGTACGCTAGTTGCATGATATATATACTGTCAGATCACGGTAGATACCATGCATGGGTAGGTAATGGAGGTTTCCGCACGTGATGGTTCGCTGGGTTCTCTGCCTCCAGTTCCACTCTATAAGTCCAGCACGTCACTCACTCATACTCTCACACCCAAAGTCTAGCTAGCTTTCTCGTGGATTTTGAAGAAAACAGGGTTATAGTACCGTGGTTGCATAATAAAGAGTGAACAATTATCAAGATAATAATGTAAAGTCAGCAGACCATTTTTTACATGTTTTATTATTGCCATGTTATGCAAACTTTGGGGTGGTATTCAAGTATTACCAACAAATGGCCCGAACGGGTACGGAGGAAAAGGAGAGAAGAGGGCGATCTACCACGCGGCTAGGGTTCCCATCCCCTCCACCGGCGCCGGTGCCGGTCGGCCCGTCTCCAATGGCCTCTCACGCCTTGTAGGTACGGCGGATCCCGACCTCTCGCCGGCGGGAGGGTTCCCGTTTCCTGTTCTAGGTTTTCTCTGTGTCTTCTTCGGGGTGGTGAGACGGCTGCGACACCTTGAAGTTAGAATAAGGTCCTCCCCGCCCTATTCTCGCTCCGGTGGTGTGTCTATCATCAGTGGAGGGCGCATGTAGTCGTGTGTCCAGCAGATCTCTTGGGATCCGGTCGTTTTTCATGTTCGTTGGTGAGGTTTCAGGTCAGTCTCTTCCGCTCTTCAGATGTCATCATTGATGATGGTTGCCGCTCTAGTGCGTTGGTCCTTTGGGACCTTAGCACGACGATTTCTCGGCTGTCTACTACAACAAGCTCTACTATGACAAGGTTTTCCTGGCTTCAGTGATGGAGGGGCGAGGACGGCGGCGCGCCTTCGACTCGCGCTAGTGTTTGTAGTCGTTTCTAGGTGGTCCAATGACATGTATGTACGCAATTTTTATTAATTTTAGGACTTTTTGGACTGATGTTGATGATTATTAATAGATCGGAGAATTTCGCAAAAAAAGTATTACCATCAAACACGAGATGATATTATTATATTTCCCGCAAAAAAAAGTAGAATGACCAGAACATGACAAAGAAGTCATAGTAATTCGGTCAAGAAGTATGGCTTATAATTTTGTAATTAAATAATACTATCAATCTAGCAATTATATGGCATAAAAAGTTATTGAAACATGTAGACATGAGATCTCGTTCCGTCGATTTATTGTGACTACCATTGAAGACAAAACTTTAACCGATTTAATGGTTGCGAAGTTTAAAATCAAACAAGTCTTTGTTAATGCCATGATTTCATGTACTCTCTCTGATTCATATTAATTGACTTTAATATGGATGTATCTAGAATTAAAATATGTTTAGATACATTTATATTAGAGTCAATTAATATGAACTGGGGGGAGTACTCCCTTTGATCTTTAATAAGTCCTGGGGCTTTACTTTAAATTATCCCATAGCTTAAATTTAAACTAACACCAACATTTATTATAGATAAGAGGGAATAGTATTAAGGCTATGAAACTTATCTAAAATTTATCAAAATTTAGATGTATGTAGACACTAAATAGTATAAGATACATCTAAATTTTGATAATAACCTTCGATAACTTACATGAGATTGAGGGAGTATATAAAATAACTGTAAGAGCGAGAGAGTAGAATGAGAAGAAGTGCGCCGCACGCTGCGCAACAAGCGGCCGCTTCTCTAGCCTCCGTTTAAAAAGATCATGGAACATACGCAACTGATACGCTACGTAAAACAGATGTATACAAAAGGAAAGGAAAATCCATAGGAATCGGAAAGTGAACGAGACCTACCCATTTAAATTGTTTCCGTTTTCTCTGAATTACTATCCTCTTGCGAACCGACGTAGGTCTAACAATCACCGTGCATAAATAAAAGACGATTCGCGTTCGCGTGTATATCAAGGAAAAGAACAGGTCATCTTTTTTTGCACGAGATTTTCCCTTTTTGTCTCAGCTGAGATCCAGCGATGGAAGAGACGAGGAACCCGGCGGCGCAGTCCGGCTCTGCCGGCCTGGCGACCCTCTCTGCCGGCCTGGCGAGGTGTCTGGCCAAGGAGAACGTGGGCAGCAACCTGGTGTTCTCGCCGCTGTCCATCTACGCCGCGCTCGCGCTACTAGCTGTTGGCGCCCGGGGCGACACCAAGGACGAGATCCTCCGCATCCTCGGTGCGTCGTCGCGCCGCCAGCTCAGGAAGTTCGTCTCAGGCGTAGCGCAGGACGCGCTCACGGATCAGTCCGGCTCCGGCGGTCCACGCGTCGCGTTCGCATGCGGCGTCTGGAGCGACCTCACGTGCCCGCTGAAGGCCGCCTACCGGAGCACCGTCGTGGACAAGTTCAAGGCCGAGGCGAGCACCGTCGACTTCATCCACAACAAGGAGGCGGCACGGGGCCAAATCAATGCTTGGGTTGCCAATGCCACGAGCAATCTGATCGATTCTATCTTTGGTCCGGGATCAATAACACGACTCACCCGCGTCGTTCTCGGCAATGCCATATACTTCAAGGGCAAGTGGGATGAGCCCTTCAACAAGAAGTGCACCACGAACAGGCATTTCTATCTGCTGGACGGCGGCGATGTCGACGTGCCCTTCATGGAGAGCGGCTCGTCCCAATTCATCGCCGTGTACGACGGGTTTAAGGTGCTCAAACTACGTTACAAGATGGCACAAGCGCCAGGTAATTAATCCTGTTAGCCACGGTACATATTGATGCTTTCAATCTTGCGGTTCAGTTCTCTTATAATTTTTTCTCCGACTATGACAGGCTATGCGAAGGTGTCCTCTGATAGTAAGAAGCGTAAGAAGGCGTCCTCCGAATCTGATGGTCACAAGCATACACAGTTCTCTATGTGCATCTTCCTCCCAGATGCCCACGATGGCCTACCGGACCTGATTAACACGATAGCAAACCAGCATGGCTTCCTGCACGAGCACCTGCCAAAGAAGAAGGTTGAAGTCAAGAATTTCCGGTTGCCTAGGTTTAAGTTGTCCTTTGAAAGCAGTGTCGTAACAATCCTGAAGAAATTGGGGCTTGAACTGCCATTTGGTGCTGAGGCCGATCTGTCTCGCATGGTAGAGCGCAATGAATCCGGATTGCCATTGGTCGTCGGTGATGTGATCCACAAGGCGGTCATCGAGGTGAATGAGGAAGGCACCAAAGCTGCGGCCGTCACCATGGTGAATATTGTACTTTTTTCAGCGATACGGCGGCCGCCACCTCATAGAGTGGATTTTGTAGCTGATCATCCGTTTGCATACTTCATAGTGGAGGAGGCGACCGGCGCAGTTGTCTTCGCGGGGCATGTCCTAGACCCGTCCAGAGAGGACTAGGCCATCTCGAATTGGTTTCGTTTTGAAGTGAATTTGGATTCCCATAGGTGACGTTTTCATGTTATATTTTTCCTATATCACGAACATCTCATTCACCACAACATCTAATTTATGCTGTGAAAACACATGCGGAACCGGAGTAGCAAGATACCCACATCGGATAAAGCATTGTTATACTCTTTTCCTCTAAATTTGTTATTCCTATTACCATTGAAGCTCGGTAATAATATGAAGCATTGAACAACCATGTTAGAAAAAACTAGGAAATATATTATTAGATAATCTTTTGGATTGTAGTTGTCGAAAATGTTGTTTTTGATAGAAATAATAAAAATTCATGAACCATCAAGGTATGTCAAAAAATAATGTTTATTTTGTCGCCGGCAGTGCGACTATTTATTCTTCTTCCGTCCACAAATAAGAATACTTCTAGCTTTGTCCTTAGTCAACTTTTTTTTAAAAAATTTAACCAATTCTGTACGAAAACATACCAGCATTTAGTGCGCTACATTAGTGTTGCTCAATCCGTTTTGAAATCTAGTTTCATAATATATCAATATGATGTTATATATTTTGCTACTATTTTATAAAAAAGATGGCCAAATGTAAAAATATTTTTCCTATGCCAATGCTAGAAGTATATTTATTTATTGTCAAGGAAAAACTTATTTTACTTAAACCAATGCTAGAAGCTCATCGAGTGGCGAAGCTCGATATGCACAAGACCTATGATATAGTGGAATGGACTTTCCTTAGAAAAATTCTGATTCGGCTTGGTTTTGATACTGGATGGGTTGATCTTATTATGGTGTGTGTCTCTTCGGTAAGGTACCAAGTTCACCTAAATAATGATTTATCAGATTATATCTACCCATCAAGGGGGATCCACCAAGGTGATCCACTTTCACCGTATTTATTTCTCCTATGTGCGGGTCTTTCAAGTCTACTCAAATTTGAACAAGTATGGGTAATATTATGGGAGTGAAAGTTAGTAGAGAGGCTCCCGCTGTTTCACATCTTCTCTTTGTAGATGACTCTTCAGTTCTCGTGAGACCGGATGCTTCGAAAGCTGATAGTCTGAAGAGGGCTCTGGATGATTACTGTGTTGCATCGGGGCAACTAGTGAGTGAAGCTAAGTTAAGTATTCGTTTTAGCCCTTGTATGGATGTGGATACAAAAGTGGAGGTGTACTGTTTTGAATATAATGACTGAGGCGATTACAGAGAAGTATCTTGGCCTGCCACCACTTGCTGGAGTGGATAGGTCAGATTGCTTTCAACATTTGATTGATCGAATTTTGAAGCTTCTAAGTGGATGGAAAGAGAAAAATATGTCTTTCGGAGGTAAGGAGGCACTGCTAAAAGCTGTCATTCAAGCCATTCCTGCATATGCTATGTCTGTTCTCAAACTACCCAAGCAGATTATCAAAGGGATAATAACTGCAATATCCCAGCTGGTGGGGAGATGAGGATTAATAAAAACATATGCATTGGTTCGCATGGTGGAAGATGTGTGTGCCAAAAAACCAAGGAGGCATGGGGTTTAGAGATTTGCATTGTTTCAATCTAGCTATGTTGGCAAAGCAAGCTTGGAGGTTGATTTCTAACCCAAATTCTCTTTATGCTTTGGTTTTAAAAGCTAAATACTTTCCTGATGGGGATATTCTTAATTGTAATCTGAAGAAGGGGAGTTCATACACTTGGCAAAGTAGAATGAGAAGAAGTGCGCCGCACGCTGCGCAAGCGGCCGCTTCTCTAGCCTCCGCTTAAAAAGATCATGGAACATACGCAACTGATAAAAACGTGAATGCTACGTAAAACAGATGTATACAAAAGGAAATGAAAATACATAGGGATCGGAAAGGGAACGAAACCTACCCATTTAAATTGTTTCCGTTTCCTCTGAATTATTTTCCTCCTGTGTGAACCGACGTAGGTCTAGCAATCACCGTGCATAAAAGACGATTCTCGTTAGCGTGTATATCAAGAAAAAGAACAGACCATCACTAGTAGAAAACCTCTCATCCATCTAAGCCTTTAGTACCGGTTCCCTTACGAACCGGTACTAAAGGGGGCATTAATACCGGTTCCGTGCGTGGGACATCAATACCGGTTCGTTATGGACCTTTAATACCGGTTCGTAACAGGAACCGGTATTAAAGGGTTTGGGCCCGATTTCCAGGCGGTGGTGGGGCCAGGGTTGCACCTTTAGTACCGGTTCGTGTAAGGAACCGGTACTAAAGGGTCTGTGCCTATATGATCGCGCGGCAGCGCCCAGCTCCCTGCATATCTCATTCTCACTTCTCCTCTCACATTTCCAAATATTCTCCACCTCTCACACTCCAATAATCTTTATTTTTCTCCACCATTTTAACAAGATTAACGGCATACATCTATCCAAGGGTTAGCAATATCATCCTTCCTTCCGGCGTTCCTAATTTAGCTCGGTTCTTTGGTAGTTTTAACACGTACTATTTTTGTAGTGCAAGCAAGGTGTTCGATTAAATGCCTAAGTTAGTGATTTTATTTTTTTATATGCAATTTGAGCTGAAATTATGGTATGTTTTGTAGGTTTTAATTAGTATCATCCCCGTCCTTACCATTGTCGATCGCCGGCGTCGTCCCCTAGCCGGCACGGTACCACCTCGGTGAGCCCCTCTTCTTTTATAAAAAACAATTAGTTTTATGTGATGAACTTGAATATTAATTAAGTTGGTCACTCATATATCCATGATGTTGTGTACTTAATGATTTTTGATATACATATAAAATGCGGATGAGTCGACAATGGATGTACGGTGACCGGTGCCATCCCGAGTTCATTACTGGCATGCATTATTTTCTCAACGTGGCTGAGGCAAACAGGCGGTCGAATGGTTTCATATATTGTCCATGTAGTTCCTGTAAGAATATGAAGGATTACTCTACCTCGAAGACCCTTCACGTCCACCTGCTGGAGAATGGTTTCATGCCCAGCTATAATTGTTGGACCAAGCACGGAGAAAGAGGGGTTATATTGGAAGACAGCGAAGAAGAAGAGGATAGTGACAACTATCCCTTATTCACTGAAGACGAAGCTGAAGAAGAGCTCATTTTCGATGAGCCGATTTTTGATGACCCGGATGACGATTTGGGTCGGGCCATTCTGATGCGAAGATGAACTGCGGAAATGAAAAGGAGAGGTTGAAGTTGGAGAAAATGTTAGAGGATCACAACAAACTGTTGTACCCAAATTGCGAAAATGGTCGAGAAAAAGCTGGGTACCATGCTGGAATTGCTGCGGTGGAAGGCGAGAGAATGGTACTTCCGACAAGGGATTTGAAAAGTTGCTGAAAATAATAAAGAAGATGCTTCCGGGGAGAACGTGTTGCCCTCTAGCACGTACGAAGCAAAGAAGGTTGTCTGCCCTCTAGGATTAGAGGTGCGGAAGATACATGCATGCATCAATGACTGCATCCTCTACCGCGGGGAGTACGAGAATTTGAATGCATGCCCGGTATGTAGTGCATTGAGGGATAAGATCGGGCGAGATGACCCTGGCGATGTTGAGGGTGAGTCCACCCCCGGGAAGAGGGTTCTGCGAAGGTGATGTGGTATGCTCCTATAATACCACGGTTGAAACGTTTGTTCCGGAACAAAGAGCATGCCAAGTTGTTGCGATGGCACAAAGAGGACCGTAAGAAAGATGTGATATCGAGACACCCGCTGACGGGTCGCGGTGGAGAAAAATCGACAGAGAGTTCAAGTCATTTTCAGATGACGCAAGGAACTTAAGATTTGGTCTAAGTATAGATGGCTTTAATCCTTTCGGGAGCAGAGCTCCGGTCATAGCACTGGCCGGTGACTCTATGTATCTATAACCTTCCTCCTTGGTTGTGCATGAAGCGGAAGTTCATTATGATGCCGGTGCTCATCCAGGGCCCGAAGCAACCCGGCAACGACATTGATGTGTACACGAGGCCATTGGTTGAAGAACTTTTAGAGTTGTGGCGTGACGAAGGTGTACCTGTGTGGGATGAGCACGAACAAAGGAATTTAACCTACGAGCGTTGTTATTTGTAACCATCAATGATTGGCCTGCTCTTGGTAACATTTCGGGGCGAGTCAAACAAGGGATACAATGCATGCACACCTTGTTTAGGTGAGACTCGATAGTAATTATTTGGGAAACAAGAATGTGTACACGGGGCATCGTCGATTTCTTCCAAAACAACATCACGTAAGAAAGAGAGGAAAGCATTTCGGAGGTGAGGCGGATAACCGAACGAAGCCTACCCGCCCTAATGGGGAAGTTATATATGATATGGTCAAGGATTTAAAAGTGATCTTTGGAAAGGGTCCCGGCGGACAATCTGTTCCGCATGATGTTGACGGACACGTACCCATGTGGAAGAAGAAGTCGATATTTTGGGAGCTACCCTACTGGAAATTCTTAGAGGTTCACTCTGCAATCGACGTGATGCACGTGACGAAAAATCTTTGCGTGAACCTGCTAAACTTCTTGGGCGTGTATGGGAAGACAAAAGATACACCGGATGCACGGCAGGACCAGCAAAGTATCCACGAAGGAAACAACCTGAATCCGAGAGAAGTATCAAGGTCCTGCCAGCTATGCTCTTACCAAAGAGGAGAAGGAGATCTTTTTTGAAGTCCCGAGTAGCATCAAGGTCCCGTCCGGCTTCTCGTCGAATATAAAGGGAATAATAAACATGTCGGAGAAAAAGTTTCAAAACCTAAAGTCTCATGACTACCACGTGATTATGACACAATTACTTCCGGTTGCATTGAGGGGCTTACGCCGGAAAATGTTCGAGTACCCATTGTGAAGCTATGTGCGTTCCTCAATGCAATTTCTCAGAAGGTGATCAATCCACTTACTCTACAAAATTTACGGAAGGATGTGGTCCAATGTCTAGTCAGCTTCGAGTTGGTGTTCCCACCATCCTTCTTCAATATTATGACACATCTCCTAGTTCACCCGGTCGAAGAGATTGGCGTTCTCGGTCTGTATTTCTACACAACATGTTCCCCTTTGAGAGATTCATGGGGGTCTTAAAGAAGTACGTTCATAACCGTGCTAGGCCGGAAGGAAGCATCTCCAAGGACTATGGAACGAGAGGAGGTCATTGAGTTTTGTGTTGACTTTATTCCTGACCTTAAGCCGATCGGTGTTCCTGAATCGCGCTATGAGGGGAGACTGCGTGGAAAAGGCACACTAGGAAAGAAATCAGCAACGTGTATGGACGGACATTCTTTCACTCAAGCACACTACACAGTTCTACATAATTCCATCTTGGTGGCTCCGTACAAAGAGGAACACAAGGAGATCTTACGCTCTAAATACCCGGAGCAACGTGAAGATTGGATTGATGGAGAACACATGAAGACTTTCGGCGGTTGGTTGCAAACACGTCTCATGAATGTCACCGATGACGAGCAGCTGTACTTGTTGGCCAAGCAACCATCTTCTACTATATCGACTTTTCAAGGGTACGAGATTAATGGGAACACATTTTACACTTTCGCCCAAGACAAAAAGAGCACCAACCAAAACAGTGGTGTCCGCTTTGATGCAGAAGATGGCAATGGGAACAAGGTCACATATTATGGGTACATAGAGGAGATATGGGAACTTGACTATGGACCTAATTTCAAGGTCCCTTTGTTCCGGTGTAAATGGTTCAACCTGAAAGACGGGTACGGGTAGACCCGCGGTACGGAATGACTACAGTGGATTTCAAGAATCTTGGGTACGACACCGAACCATTCGTCCTAGCCAGTGAAGTGGCTCAGGTTTTTTATGTGAAGGATATGTCTAGCAAACCGAAAAAAGGAAAAGAAAGGCAAGAGGACACATCATACGATGAGCCAAAGCGGCACATAGTTCTTTTAGGAAAAAGAAACATCGTGGGAGTAGAGGACAAGACAGACATGTCAGAAGATTATAATAAGTTTGACGATATTCCACCCTTCAAGGTAAAAATTGACCCAAGCATCATCTTAAACAATGAAGATTGTCCATGGTTGCGTCGCAGTAAGAAGAAAGGGAAACGGGCGAAGAAAACTCAGAAGACTAGAGGAGATGGAGTATAACTTGTGTATCTCAATATGGAAATAACTTTTGTGTAATGATGTTACCTGTATGTAAGATATTAACAATGGAGATGGTTGGCTTGTTTTACTAGTTAAGTCACGGGCTTGCGGGGAAATTTTTCCGAGGCGGAACTTCCGAATATGCCATATATAGGGCATGTGCACCAAGGGCATATTCGAGAAGTTCCGCCACGGGAGATTTCCCAACCCTTTCCGCAACATTGTTAGAGGAGATGGAGTCTTCCACGGGCTTGCAGGAAAAAAATTCCGAGGCGGAACTTCCGACGATGCCATATGGCGTGTGCCCGACTATTGTTTGATTGAATTATATTCTTGTAAAGAAATGCCCGCAACAACCTCCGGGGACCGATCTCTGTGGATTCTTCGTTTGCGAGTACATCCGCAGAATTGTCAACGAGAGAACGAATAATGAAAGAAATAAAGAGGTACAAAAACAATCTTCACAAATTTGTTTTGTTATCATAAGTTGTGCTGAGTTTCAGTAATAGTTGTTTCATGTATTCATTTGTATCTTATTTTTTTATAGTTGGCAAGAAAGCGGAACAAGCTCTCAATCGATGACCGCTTCATAGCAATAGGTGAGGAATTGGCGGGATTTTTCCTTCGGGACGTCATACCACCACTCGCAGAGCACCACTATGAATGAAGATGTACATGTTACATATATAGTTGACTCGAAGAGTACCACTATGCTACATGTAATAGACATATATAGAGTACGCCTCGGAGAGCACCACTATGCATGAAGATCGATCTTCATGCATAGTGCTACTTAATTTGCGATCTTATGCAATAACATGTGTGTTATATTATATGCACCAACTTGCTATGCATCATCTTGATCTTCATGTACTACCTAAACCCAAACGCGTTTCTGGTGCATCGACGCGATATGAAACAAACCGATATCCCTAAACCTCTCCAAAACCCTAAAAAGCCAATTCTGCCGCGGCGAAGATTTGGGCAAATTCCTCGCTGCGGGGGAACCTTTGGTACCGGTTCGTATTACCAACCGGTACCAAAGATCCTTAGCCCTGAGCTCTCCTGGTGGCCCACGTGGAGGCCCCTTTTATACCGGTTCGTAAGCAACCGGTACGAAAGGGGGGGCTTTAGTGCCGGAAGTTTTATACCGGTTGCAAAACCGGTACGAATGCCCCTCTGGAACCGGTACGAATGGACGTTTTTCTACTAGTGCATCGTTTTCCACGAGATTTTCCCTATTGTCTCAGAGAGCCAGCGATGGAAGAGACGAGGAACCCGGCGGCGCAGTCCGGCTCTGCCGGCCTGGCGGCCCTCTCTGCCGGCCTGGCGAGGTGTCTGGCCAAGGAGAACGAGGACAGCAACCTGATGTTCTCGCCGCTGTCCATCTATGCCGCGCTCGCGCTCCTAGCTGCTGGCGCCGGGGGCGACACCAAGGACGAGATCCTCCGCATCCTCGGTGCGTCGTCGCGCCGCCAGCTCAGGAAGTTCGTCTCAGGCGTAGCGCAGGACGCGCTCACGGATCAGTCCGGCTCCGGCGGTCCACGCGTCGCGTTCGCATGCGGCGTCTGGAGCGACCTCACGTGCCCGCTGAAGGCCGCCTACCGGAGCACCGTCGTGGACAAGTTCAAGGCCGAGGCGAGCACCGTCGACTTCATCCACAACAAGGAGGCGGCACGGGGCCAGATCAACGCGTGGGTTGCCAATGCCACGAGCAATCTGATCGATTCCGTCTTTGGTCCGGGATCAATAACACATGATACCCGCGTGGTGCTGGGCAACGCCATATACTTCAAGGGCAAGTGGGATGAACCCTTCAGCAAGAAGTGCACCAGGAACAGGCTTTTCTACCGGCTGGACGGCGGCAATGTCGACGTGCCGTTCATGTCGAGCGGCTCGTCCCAGTTCATCTCCGTGCACGACGGGTTCAAGGTTCTCAAACTCAGGTACCAGATGCCACGACCACAACCCCAAGGTACATACTATGCGGAGGTGTCCTCTGATCATAAGAAGCGTAAGAAGGTGTCCTCTGACTCTGAGTATACACAATTCTCTATGTGCATCTCCCTCCCGGATGCCCGCGACGGCCTGCCGGACCTGGTTGACACGATAGCATCCCAGCATGGCTTCCTGCACGAGTACCTGCCGAAGGAGAAGGTCGGCGTCAACGAGTTCCGGTTGCCCAAATTTAAGCTGTCCTTCGGAAGCAGCATCGTCGCCATCCTCAAGAAGCTAGGGCTCGAATCGCCGTTCGGTGGCGAAGCCGATCTATCTCGCATGGTGGAGCGCGATGAATCCGGCCTCCCATTGATCGTGAGTGATGTGATCCACAAGGCGGTCATCGAGGTGAACGAGGAAGGCACCGAAGCAGCGGCCGTTACCGTGGTGCGAGCAGGTAAGCGCTGCCCGAAGCCGCCGCCGCGGCCACCTCCTAGAGTGGATTTTGTGGCCGACCATCCTTTTGCATATTTCATAGTCGAGGAGGGGACAGGCGCGGTTGTCTTCGCGGGGCATGTCCTCGACCCGTCGAGAGAGAGCTAGGCCAATCTAGTACTCATGGTTTTGTTTTTCATTTTGATTTGCATCCGTAGGTGTGCAATAGTGAACGTTTTCATGCTAAATATTATGGGTGTGTCTATGTCTCAGTTGACTGCGATTTTCTTAACGGATTTACTGAAAATCAGGCGCCTTATATTTAATAAGTTTAAGTCGAGCGTTTGTAGATTCGTATTTTGTGCTTGTAGATTCGTGCTCTGACTTTTGGGTTGTTTGTGTGTGTTTGTGTTATTGTTGGCCCCACGCGTATGCAGGCTGACTTGTTTTTTGCGGGCTTTGTAAAGTGGGCTCGTGGTGACGGTTCCTATCTGTAAGACGTCTTTCTCTTTCCCATGAAATCGCTTACCGCGCATTCCAGTTGCGCGTGTGTCGCAAACGACATATTTCCAGTTGCATGTGGGTTGCAACTGAGGTTTTTTCGGTTGCACATGAGTTGCAACTGATTTTGTTTTCCAATTGCATTAGTGTTGCAACTGAGATTTTTCTAGTTGCGCATATGTTGCAACTAAGAATTTCCACATACATGCGGGTTGGAACTGAGATTTTTCCAGTTACGCATGCGTCACAACTAAGAATTTCCACTTACATGTGGATTGCAACTGAGTTTTTTCCAGTTACACGTAAATTGCTACTAAGATTTTTCTTATGTCTTAAATGGTTGCACAGATTATTTTTTCTAGTGAAAAATGCGAACGCGCAAAACTGGACGCCAAAATTAAAGTAGTACATGGCTTAATAAGCTACTGATGTCAGCGACTTAGACTTATTAAGTCTCAGGCGACTGATCTCTAGACGCTCCCTTTTCTTAAAATCTCAAATATCACCTCAGAAACTGCAGTTAAAAAAAGTGCAACTCGGTCTAATTATACATTTCTAGCCGAAAAGTGCAACTGTAGCTCTGATACAATATTAAATTGATGCAGTAGCTAAGTTTTCCAAAATTTCGAACCATTGGAAAGAACTATGCTATGATATATATTTTAACAGACAAAACAAAATCATGAGAAACCGTAAACAATGCCCACCCCACCGGCAGGTACGGTACGGGGCCGGCGACCGAAGCACCCACGCACGCACGGAAAACACGAGGACGCACCGCAACGCGCGTGGCCAACGACGGCCGTCACCACCAGCTCCGCCCCGTCCACACCCCACACGCCAGCGGCAGCGGCAGCCCGGGACGTGCGGTCACCGCACCTCCGGTCCAGTTCCCGTGCCGGCGGTCGGCAGCCACGGAGACGTGCCTCGCTCACATATCGCGCGCGCCCGGCGCGACGGTGGCGGGCACGTGCGGCAACTCAGGCAGACAGGGGGCGACTTTCCACGTGCCCACGGGCCGCGCACTGCACCGGCCGGCGAGGCGGCCACCACCGCGCGCATCACGGCGTATCTTCCCCCTTGTCGAAGCTGCACGGAGCACGGCAGGTTAACGTACGCCCACCGGCCATGGCAAGTGTCCGTTGGGGGAGGAGCGTCCGGGTGGTGGGTACCGTACCGACCGGCCGGTTCCACTCGCTCTATATAATGGCAGCGGACCCCGGAGCTCGAGCGCAACGGATACCTGCACCGCTCCGCACGACACCGCATCTTCTTCTTCCCCTATCTGTTCAACTTTTCTTCAGCTGGCCTTTTCTTTTCTTTTCCTTTTCTTTTCTTAGGCTGCTACTGCTGTATATCTCGATCTGTTTTAGTTGATCCAGATCTGCAAGCAACCACGCAAGCAAAGCAAAGCTTCTGTACTTTCTTTCGATTTCATTCATAGTTCCTCCATACCATACATCTCCACCTGTTTTTGTTGGTTGGAGTTTGATTTCCTGTCGTTTGCATCCAGTTTGGGTTCAGCTCTCAACTTTCTCTTTGTTCGATCTTGTTAGCCGGCGCATACGCACAACGGAGGTAGCTGACTGACTTATGGAGGCTGGTTTGAAATCCCTGAGCAGCTCCTCGGCAACAAACTCCGCTTCTCTGATGATGGCTCGCAGCCCCTTCCCGCAGCCGCCGCTCCTGCCCCTGCCCGCGCACCTCCAGGCCCCGCCACCGCAGCAGCAGCGCCCGGTGCCGGCGCGGAGCCCCAGGAAGGCGTCGGCGCCCATCGTGGTCGCGGCGTCGCCGTCCAAGAAGAGGGCGGCCGGAGCCGGGCAGGAGCAGGTGCCGGGGTGGACGTCGATGGAGTACCCGATGTACTCCGTCTCCCCGCCGCCCAGCAGCGTCCCGATGCCGACGTCGCTGCTGCTGGCCACGTCCGCCGGGCGGAAGAAGGCGCCGCCGACCGCGTGCGCCGTCGAGGTGGCCTCCGCCGGCGCTGGCGCTGGCGGGGGCGTGGACGTCGGCGCCACCGACGAGCTCCGCCGCCTCCTCAGGCTTTAGCTGCCGCTTTGGATGAAACCCGTTCATGGATCGTGGGTAGAGTGCTTTTTTTTACCGTGCCCGAGACTAAAATCGTGACGAGGTTGTAACAGTGATCTGATTCGGTACTTACTGTTAATGCTAATGTTTGAACGTTGATTCCTCCTTGTGTTGTGTCACGATCCGTGCATCCAATCGATTGTGTCGAGATCAATTGGTCGTCTCGTTGTTCTGTTTTTTGACGATACAGCATGGTTTCAACGCAGGAATTTCTCATCGATAATTTGTATGGATCTGAAAAGAAACGGAATAGTTCTTCAGCCAGACAACAGAACATGACACATTCAGCCCTAGGCCAAGCATAACACATGGTACCTCCTCAGTTCTTTGTGCCTTTGGTTTGGTCAGCCCACCTGACAGTTACAATGATATGATAGAGGATTGGATAAACACCTTCTCCGCAGACCAGAAAAACTTGGTTAGAGCATCTCCAGTCGCGTCCCCCAAACCGTCCCCCAAACCGCGCCGGATTGAGCGTTTGGGGGACGTGTTTTGCTCGTGCCGCGTTTGGGGGACGTCGCTCCCCAGCCGCGTCCCCCAAACGCCGGCCCCAAATGAATATTTGTGCAGGAAAATAAAGGTTTTCATTCAATTTTGATTATATATTACAAAGTTTGAATGAAAACGGCTAGATTTCATCTAAACCTAGGCTACTAACCGCCCGGCGGCGCGTTCGACGGCCCCGCCCGTCGTCGCCTCCCCTACGCCGCAGCTCCTCCTGCACGCGCCTCCTCTCCTTGCGTTCGGCGGTGGCCGGACGGTGCCGCTCCCGCCGATAGTCCTCCTCCGCCTCCCTCGCTGGGCCGGCAGGAGGGAGAGCTCGATGGCGCGACGAATCTCCGCCTCTTCGCGGGCACGGGCGTCGTCCCGGAGCTTCTTCTCCGACTCGAAGGACTCGACGAGGGCGCGTTGCCGATCGGCCGTCTCGTCCGGGTGCGGGCGTCGTCGTCGGACCAGTCGAACTCGTCGTCGTCGTCGTCGTCGTCCTCCACCTCGGTCTCCTCCGCCTCGGCCTCCTCCTCCATTGGCGCCTCCTCCTCCACATCTGTTGGCGCCTCCATCATCGCCGCCGCATACGCGTCGGCCGCCGCTAACCTGCTCCGCCCGCCTCCCCATAGCGCCGTAGCGCCGACTCCCGCCGTCGACGCTCCTCCGCCGTCGCCTGCTGCTGGAGCTCGATCGACTCACGCCGCCGGCGCTCGATCGAGTCACGCCGTTCACGGAACAGCGCACGCCGCTCATCGCGGCGCGCGCCGGCGGTCGTCGGCCCATCGCTGCTCCATCTCCTCCGTGCACGGCGCCGTCGCGCCTCTTGTCCCGTCGAGGCGTCGAACGCCGCCACGGTGTCGCACTGCTCGCTCTCCGCCACGCTGCCGCCGCCGCGGCCTCCTCGGCGGCGGAGGCGGGGGCGGAGAACGCCGCAAGATCCGCCGCCTGCTGCGCCTCACGCCGCCGGCGGGCCTCTCCTCGAGTGCCGCACGCCGCAGCCGGCTCGTCAATGGAGGAGACGGCGGTGGAGGAAGTGGCCATCGCCGGGCGGTTCGCCATTGCCACCGGTGATGGAGGAGACGGCTGTGGAGCGACGAGGGCTGTGTTTGTTGCCGGCGGGGTGTGGTGGCTACCATTGATGAGCCGGGAGACCTTTTATAGACGCCGGCGTCGGGAAGAAAGCGCGGGAACAGACGAGAAGAGGCGGGAAGATCGCGCGGGAACGGGCGGTGGCGTGCGAACGCCGGCGACGCGTGGAGGCCGCGCAGCACCGGCGAGACGTCTCGCCTGCCCCTCCGTCGCCATTAAGGCAAAGATGCCGCCGTGTGTCACCGCGCGCGAATAACTTCCGTCGCGAGGTAGGCGACGGTTAGGTTAAAATTAACCGTGCCGCCGACGCGTCGGGCCCGCGTCGGTTGGCCTCGCTTTCGTTGTGTCCGGCGTCCCCGGAGCGTCCCCGTGGGACGGGGACGGGCTCGGGGCGCCGGACACCGTATCGGGCCGCGCCGGACAAAAAAGGGCTTTGGGGGACGCGGCTGGAACGCTTTTTTTGTCCGGCGCGCCCCAAATCGCTTTGGGGGACGGTTTGGGGGACGCGACTGGAGATGCTCTTAGCATGCGATAACTCTGAATCACACACAAAAAGAACCATACATCATGTACACACGTGTGTACTTGTTTAGCTCAACCTGCTGTCACCGTCGCTTAGAGCATCTCCACTCGTCCCCCCGAACAGGCCCCCGGCGAGCGTTTTTTCCATCCGGACGGCGTAATTCGGCCCAGTCGCGCCCCCGGTTCCTCGTTTTCGTCCTGATTTGGGCCTAAATCCATCCGGCGATCCCACGCCATCCCCGGCCCCCGGGAGCGCTCGGGGACTCCGGACGAAACGAAGCGCGCGAAACGGCGAGGCAACTTCCCGCGCATCCGGTGGCCCCAACTTGTCGGCGAGAGAAACCGATCGTCGTCCTCATCGCATCGTCTTCCGCGCGTCGTAAAGCCCGCCGCCGGTCTGCATTCGCCGGCCACGCGGCGAGTTAATGTCGTCGTCTTCCGCGCACGCATCGTCTTCCGCGCGCACTAAAGGCTGCCGTCGGTCAGCTCGCCGCGGACGCGTCGCATTCCACGGGGCATTTAATCCCCGCGCCAGCCACGCCTATATACGCCGGTCCGATCACCGCGAGGCGTACCTCGTGCTCCACTCTCCCTCCACTCTCCCTCTACTCCCAAGATGGCGTTCTACGACGACGACGGCGCAGCCAACAACGGCTTCCCCGCCGGTCGCTCCACGCGTGGGAGGGCACCTCCTCCACCAGGCGGGGTACCCCTGCCCGCCGGACACGAGGCCTCCCGGAGGCGGCCGGCGGCTAAGTGCCGGCGGCGTTCCAATCCCGCCGCCGCCGCGGGCCATGCCCTCGACGCCGCCATCGAGGAGGCGAGGATGACGATGACCGACGAGGAGCGCGCCGAGCCACGCCACCACCCCGACAACTACACGGCGTGGAACTCCTACTTCCTCCGGCGGTGGGAGCGGGAGCCGGCGGCCTACGACGGCCCGCCGCCTCCGCCTCGCGCGCAACAACGCCGTGGGCCGCCGACGGTGGTGGAGCGCGCCGGAAGGACGCCGGCGAACGTCCTCGCGCACATCGAGGGCGGCAACTTCCCGGTGCTCACGATGCCCCCTCCATCGGCATCGAGGGCATCGGCGAGCCGCCGTCGGGGAAGCGTCTGGCAGCCACGGCGCATGGCTGCCAGCTCGTCGTCTTCCGGATCGGCGTCAAGGTCATCCTTGGCGCCGGTGAAGAGGGAGGAGGCGACGTCGCCTTCGACGCTGGTGCGCGTCAAGAAGGAGCCGGTGTCTACGCCGGCGACCAGAGGGCGCAGCAGCGGCGCCCTCGTCATACGCGAACAGCCTTCCGCGCCGCAGAGCGGCCGGAAGAAGACGAAGAAAGAGGCCGCCGCAAGCCAGCTCGCCGAGGAGGAGGCGAAGCGCGCGGAGGACGCCGCGATGGCGGAGGCGATCGCCGGTCGTCGCACGACATGGAGGAGGAGAAGCGCGCGGACGACGCCGCACTCTGGACCGGGCGAGGCGCGACCGGGAGCGCGAGGAGGCGGAGCGGCGAGCCGGCGGCTGCTCGGACCCGGCCGCCGCCCGCCAACTCGCCGCCCGCGCCGCTCCAACCGCCAACGACGATCTCGCGCGGTACCGCCGTCCCGCGACACCTCCATCCGGCGTCGCTGTCCCCGTCGTCGACCTCGAGTCCTCCGACGACGACCGGTACAAGCCGTCCCCGGGTGGGAGACACCGGCCGGGCGGCGAAGCAGCCGAGCCGCGCAGCCGAAGGCCAACGACGACGGCTCCGACGACGACGGCGGCGACTACACGGTGTTCTACCGCCATTTCGGCATGTAGAGCGCCGTGTTTTAAAATTAGCGTTTGCATTCCCTTAGCCGAATTCGAAATATAGTCGAATTCGGCCTCTATGTATGAACTCCTCCCGTAATGTAATAAATATCATTAAATTTAGTCTATATTCACCCGTTTTTAGCCGTAGTTTGTCAAGTTTCCGTTTTTTAAATTCGCATCGTCGACTTCGCCTGGGCACGCGGCTGGGAAACTACTACTCCCCACGCCAAATCTTCCTCCAATCCGGACGAAAATTTCGCCGGATTTGGGCGTGGGGAGCGCCAACGAGTGGGGATGCTCTTAGTTTCAGTTTAAAGACTAGTAGCCTAAAATTTCCACGACTGTGTCAAGCTGAAGATCTTGTGGTTGGTGCTTAGGAATAGGCGAATAGCATCCTCACCAAAGTTAATTTCATTAGGAGAGGATGAGCAGGTTTCTGTAGGCAAAATGACACTGTTAACCACATGTTGTTTTTGGGTGTGCCTTGTCCAAACTAATCCAGCAAGTTGTTCTTTGTGCCTTTGGTTTGGTCAGGCCACCTGGCAAAATGATATGACAGTGGATTGGATAAATACCTGGCAAAATGATATGACAGGGGTTTGGTCAACCCGTTCATGGATCGTCGGTAGCTTTTTTTTTACCGTGCCCGAGACAAAATCGTGACGAGGTTGTAACAGTATTCTAATTCAGTACTAATGTTGATTTACTTGGTTGTGTGCCTTGTGTTAAGAGCCTTTGGATCATGCATTTCGTCCTTGAGCTCAGCCAGCCAGGCAAGGCAAAACCAACCAGGGGCAACTGACGGCTGAAGCATTACATGTATTGGCACTGCAAGCCCGCAAAAAGAAAAGAAAAAACAGCACCACAAATTCCCCAAGGTAGAAGGTAACTCTTATCAAGAATTTTCATAGGTTTATTCAGATAACGGCTTGGCTTCTCTTCACTTCATTGGCAATGATATTTACAGTGTGGTGGTGCAGTGCCTCCACCTTTTCTCTATGAGTTTGGTGGTGTGTTGGTCTCGAGTTCGGTCGATTTGGCGATCAGTGGGAGGCTGTGTGTCACTTGTATTTGATTTTGTCTCGCTTTTCTCTAATAATAAATCGGGTAGCTCTTTCTTCTATATAAACAGAAGTTCTGACTCAATAATAACAAATCAACCTGCCAACAACATCAATGCATGAATTTCTGCATTTTTTGTTCAGAAACAAACGAACGAACAAACAAAATATGACCATCCATAGTACGAACAAGATCCTTATAACTTTCCAAGAAAGATCATATATGAAATTTCAGTAGACACAACAAAGCCAGTACATGAAAGAAACCACAAGACAGCAGCTCCAAACATGGAACCGGATGCTTATTCATAGGCATAGGTTGAAACCAAGAAAGTCCCCAACTCAACTCAAATGTATGGAGCAAGGTAGATGCATATGCATATGTTGGCGATGGATGGAGCAGAGAGAGAAGCCCGGGGTCTCCTTCCATGGACCACGACGATCCGACACTTGATCGATCTACTCGTGTTTCGGGTCGGTGGGCACGTTGTCGAGCGCCTGCATGTAGTCGCGGCGCTTGGAGAGCCAGAACCTGCGCACGCCGTGCTGCGAGTAGCGCTTCCCTTCGTCGTGGTTGTCCAGCACCCCGGCCGCCCTGTTCTGCTTCGTCACCCTCACCTCCGGGTTGGTGGTGATGTTGCGCACCAGCTGCATCGCGCAGATGCCCACCGCCACGCCGGTCGTTGCGAACAGCGGGTACACCTGGAATGTTTAGTTTGCATCGTCATATCATAGCAGATCAACATGGTGAATTATGATGTTATTATTACTGCGGACAGATGTGTGAATGTATTCATCGGTTTCAGTTACCGCTACATTTTGGTCATTGCGACCTTTTGGCTATGCCACAAATTGAATGGCATACGCATTGCAACAACACATATATGGGTAGTAATTAGCAAAGGATCCTCCCGTATGTTGATCGATTTCAATAACGTTTTACACAAGTGAAACACATTATATGTTTGCAGCGATACAATTTTATCTACAGTAAAAAAAAGTTTAGGATCACAATTGGATCAGATAACTTATCATACCAAATAAACAAGAAGAAAGGTACTGTTCGAAAAAATAAACAGAAACAAGGACACATTTTGACCATGCGCGTTTACGGCGACACCAAATCGATGCAGTGGTGTTTGCAAATGTAGAGGGGAAAAAACTAATGATTCGAAGAAACAAACAGAAGAAAATCAGCAAAAAAAACTCAGCGCAGTGTGCTTCTGTTGCAACTGGAAACGTAAGAATCAGATTGCATTGTTTACCTCAGGTCGGATCCATCGAGAAGCCATTTGAATCGATTTGATTTTTGTTACTGTTTCCTTTTCGGGAGAGAAGAGATCACGATGGATCGATGGGAATGGAGAATGAGTGGTGAGTAACTGCCTTGTTTCCCTCAGAACCTGCTAATAGGAATACCTTTTCTTCCATCCTCCTATTTATATCCGCAGACAGTTGGAAACAGTTTTTTTTTTCATTCAATAACAAAAGTGTGAGAGTTTTTTTTAGGTGACAAAAGTGTGAGAGTTGGAATGACATTACACGTGCGGACAGGATCGGAGTAGACTGGGCAATAATGGCTGAAAGCGTTTTAAGTATCAACGCTGCAGTCTTGCAGCAAGCAGCACGACACATTACCGATCCAAAAAAGGTGAACGGAATACGTAGGCCAATATAAGCAAAGTACTGAACTAAACACTACTGTACTTTTTTATTTGACAAATACTGAACTAAACACTACCTTTTCATACGACAAAGACAGAATTACACGGTACTATTCAAATAAGGCGTGCATTATTTTCGTCTATTTATAACCCATAATATCTCATCTGAATCGAACACTCTCACTGCAAGAATTCTGAATCTGAACTATGGCAGCATGTGAGCCCACAATGTGCCTTCAAAGAAACAGTGTTTACACCGAACACATGTCACTAAAAAACTGAAAGACCTCGTGCACAGGTTTATTATGATAACAGTGACTCGACGGAAACATTGAAGTGAAATTCTATTATTCAAAATGCTTGGTCATAATTGCTCAGGCACGGTGCCGTACAAGACTACACAACCTGAACCAACCCCTTACCACATTCCATTATTTTCAACCAAAAAATAAAATAAATAAAGATAGCATACAATGCACACACACCCTCTCTTTCTGATACGATATTACAGCCTATTATAGTATACAAAAGTCTTGACTCCTGAAGTTCCAACTGAGAAGGATCAGTTGTCGCAGAATGCATGAAGGGTTTCATCCAGGGCTTTCCTGTCGTATTCGCCGGTGAAAACACAGCCTCCCAGAGGTCCTTTCAGAAGGATGAGCCTCAGCAATCCATCCGCAACTTTCTTGTCAACCTGATGTGTCATGCAAGAAATTCAGCAAGACTGCTCTTCAATACTAAAAAAAGAACAATCTGGTGTCAGTATTAATAAGGTACTTACAGCCATGATGTTTCTGAACTTCTCCACTGTCATGCCTTTTGGCGGTGCAACAGGAAGCTTGGCTTGGTCTAGTATGTCAAATGTTCGTTTTTGTATGGACTCGTCTATCCAGCCCAAACGGTAAGACATATCAGCTGCCATAACCTATGGTAATGCCATCCCAGGAGCAGAAGAACACAGTAAGGAAACAAGATGAAATCATGATTAAGAAGTGGCAATCAAATATTTAAGTGATCTTACTGTTCCAGCAGCGACAGCCTCCCCATGGAGCCATTCTCCATAGCCAAGACCTGTTTCTATAGCCTGGCAATTAAATTGAATGATCAGTGAGTAACAGGGATGCTTGACAAAACAGAAGATTGTTATCAAATTCCCATAAAAGTGGATGAGGTTGCTTAGTTTCTTCTAGAAGGGTGCCCAAATTGTTAATAAAAAGTCATGTAACCTTAAAATGATTCTAAAGCAATGGCCACAAGACAACTCACAACTGGAACCAGGTTGCTTAGTCTTCTCTATTTTCCCTTATATTTGCCAGGATGTGGAGACAGACACTTTATAGGATGGTGCATCTTTAAAAAAATGAATTCAGGATTTCCGGTAACAAAAACACATACCCCATTAAACTAATGTAGCATATAAACAAAGGAGATACTGTGCAAAACTAACATCAAGAGAATGTTCCATTAACACAACTTTGTTTCAGATTGTATTCACTAGTCCTATAACAAATTTTCTAAATGGAACCCTAATGATACATCCGCATGCACTCGACAAAGAAAAGAATTGCAGATCACTATGAGAAACATTTTGTGAGTTGAAGCAAACAGAAACATTTAATGACTTGAAGCAAACGAATACAATTATATGCTGTTTAACTTTCTGTTTTAACATGAGATAAACTATACTACAGTAGTCCCTACGAAATGCTTCAACCAAGCATCAACAAAAATAAAACAAACTCTCACTGCCTTGGCAACTCATCGAAGTATGTTTACATGGAACATCATAATGTTATACAGGTTAACTTAAACATGAAAAGCAAATGATCAGAGATTTTACATACATGACCAAATGTATGGCCCAGGTTTAGTGTTGCTCGAAGGCCACCTTCCCTCTCGTCCTGAGCAACAACTTCAGCTTTGTTTTCACACGATCTCTTTATAGCATAGGTCAGAGCACTTGGTTCTCTACAAACATACAATTAAAATCATGATATAATAACAGAAACATGTCAAATACACAGATTTATGATCAACCCCAGGAGAAGGATATTTCACTTATTTAACAGATAAAGGTGACCAGTGTGCTGTTAGAATAACTCACGAAGCAAACTCTAATAATTGAATAATGGAATGCTCATATGGCTCAATATGATTTCATCCATGGGAACAGGACAGCAACGCTAGCCATGTGAAGTTAAGAATGACATGTACATCAATTATCAATTATAAATTATCTGTAGCACATAGTATGATTTGCCTCTATGTTCTTCCAAACTAAGCAGCGTTGCATTTCAGGTAATGCTGTTCAGAACATCAAAATTTTCCCAAAAGATTAAATTAAATCATGCTATTCATATGATTACTATATTTAGCGACTCTGCACCCCAACAAATGTCAGTATAGAACTGATCATGTTTCAAACAACCAGGATGCTGAGAACTATATGATGCAAAAGGGGCACTCGACTTCTACAGAAACGAAAAGAAAACATCCAGATCATAATCATACAGAAGATCACTACCAGAATGGTTTAACAAAAGCAATATTCAGGGCCTAAGGCTCATATAAACCATCAAAAGACAGGGCGACAACATAGGGGCTCCAAATATTTCAAACTGGAAAGGGATGAGTAAACTTAACCAGTTATACTTGTATGGGCTAAAACTACGAACAAAATTATGCTAAGAAGATAATTAGAACCCATAACCCCTACACCCTGATGAGTAGCGCCATACAGCAACCACAGATCTAATGTAGTCACACATCTTTAGGCGCTAAACGCTAATACCAATCTGAAAACCTGCCTAGTACCTCGCTAGTATTGCCGCCATATTCTTCTCCTGCCACTCAAAGAAGGGCGCGTCTCTTATGAGCCCGTACTTCACCACCTCAGCAACGCCTGAAGCCAGCTCCCTGTCGGGCAACGTATTCAGCGTCTCCGTGTCTATGAGCACACATTGCGGCTGGTAGAACGCCCCAATCAAGTTCTTCCCCAGCGGATGGTTAATCCCAGTCTTGCCTCCAACAGACGAATCGACCTAAAGCAATTCATCCAGCCACATATTAGCACCAGACCATATGTCCTCGAACTCTAGACAGAAACTGAAATCAAGCTTAGGAGGACCTGGGCCATCAGAGTCGTGGGTATCTGTATGAAATTGACGCCGCGGAGGAACGAGGCGGCCGCGTACCCGCACATGTCCCCGATGACGCCGCCGCCTAGCGCGACGAATGTGCATCTACGGTCCAGCCGCGACTCGATCGCCTTGTCGAACACCTTCATCAGCGTGTCCTGCGCATCGCGAGTGTTTAAGTAGCTAACTACATCGAAATGATGAATGAAATGGAGTAGATGGACGAGGAAATGGTGAATCGCCATACGGACCATGTCCTTGTACTTCTCGCCGTCGGGCAGGACGACGCTCTCGACGGACACGTTGGGGTTTTGGTAAGTCAGCGCCCAGGTGACCTTCTCCAGGTAGAGCGGCGCGACGGTGGTGTTGGTCACCACCAGGACCCTCTTCCCGATCACATGCCTGCGCGCGCGGGTTAGACATCACATCAGGAATGATCAACTGAGCACACGGAGTCGCGAGCGGAGCAAGAGACCGTGGTGGATTCGAGTACCTCTGCAGCAGCTCGGGCTCGTCGAGGAGGCCGGGGCCGATGTAGATCGGGTAGCTCCGGTCGCCGAGGTCGACGTCGACCACGGTGGAGACCCTGGACACCGCCGGCGGCTGCATCGCGGGGGCGGCGCTGGCGGCGACGCCGCGGCGGCGGCTCCGGAGGGCCCTCGCGGGGGAGGCGCGGAGGGGAGGGCGGGACGAGGAGGGGGCGGAGGCGGCCGCGCGGGGGGAGATGGCCGCGCGGGAGGTGGAGACGGAGGCGGCGGCGGCGAGGAGGGAGGAGGCCGTGGCCGCCATGGGGTCGTCTGGTCGCGGAACGGGGACGGCGACGGCGACGGCGGCGGTGGTTGTGTCCGGTAACTCCGGTGGGGAGTGGATTTGAGGCGTGGTGAAGTGGGGTAGGTGGGAGAGGAGCCCGCGAAGAGTTTGGCAATCGATCTGGACCGTTGGATGGAGGAATTGGACGGCGGAGATGGATGTTTGGTTGGTGGGCGCGGGCACGAACGGGTTCACGGCCTCACGTGCTCGGATGGTTGGTGGAGACGCCGGCTCGTAGGATTGCTCGCCATGGCGGCTGAAAAGTGGGGCCGGTTGGTCACAACCCCATTAAATTTGAACTAACATACACTACTCCTCTACTTGATGGTGAAATTTGTCGTGTTGAAAACGTGCTACACACATTCTTTGAGCGTATTTCCCCCTCTTTTCTACTCCCTCCGTTCACAAAAAAGGTGTCAACGATTTGCTTAAATTCGAATGTACCTACCTACATACTAAAGAAATATCTAGATACATCTAAATTTAAGCAAATTTCTAACATCAATTTGTGGTAGCACGATTTCCGCCCCTTCTTTCTCCACACTCTGCCACACACGCCCAGTCACTTTTACCCTGACAAGGTACATCAAATTTCGTGGAGAAAGACACGCGCGCACCGTCACCCGATAAGGGCATGTACAATGGTGATATCTTAGCAGTGCCACGTAGGATAAATGTTGAGGTGGAGGAAAGAGAAAGATAAAAAAAGACTTTGCCTTCTCTTAGCTAAGAGATCATCTCTTAGCTAAATCTCTCTCACCACAAATTTAGGATATCTCGTTGCTAAAGATAAGATCAAAAAATAACCCATTATACATCATGTTTTTTTGTTATATCTAGATTATGTGGCAGGATTAAGATAAGACACTCTTATCAACCATTGCACATGCCCTAACATGAGCATATATTTAGTCGTACGTACCGGACGAAGCCACCTAATTCGAAATGACCGATTTATCCATTTTTAGTCTATCTTCCTGTGTAGTCATCTTGCGGTTCTTTTGGATTGGTTCTTGGGAGCTCGAAGCTCGTCTTGCACAAGCTGCCCCCAGAACACTCTGAAATCCGCACTATTTTGTCAAGTGCCTGGGTCTAAAACCTGAGAAGAAGTTGACATATTTATAATTTTGAACCTGCAGCTTGGTTGTGGGAGAATTGTGAATCGTGGTATATATATTTCATATCTCTTTGAAGTTTGAGCTGCGTCTGTACAAAGATGAGGAAGAAAATAGAGGCATGTTTAGTACACACGGATTTGGTGGACATGGGTGTAGGTGCACCCATTTTTTTAAAAAAAATCATACAAAATGCCTTTTAAAGTTACATGAAAAATTTAAAATAAATTTTGGTATTTACATATTATCTTCATACTTACTCGTATCAGTTCTCAAGTGGAAAACAACCATATGTGGCCTATACAAAAAAAAAACAGAAAATAGAAATTTGTATTTTTAACAGTACAATTTCAATCATTACAGTGTCATTTGCACATTTTTTATTTTTATGTAGGTCACATATAATCTTATTTTTTCTTGGGAATTGACACGAGTAAGTATTAGGATAATATGTACATGCAAAATTTTATTTCATTTTTTAAAAACTTTTAAATGATATTTTTCAAGTTTTAAATAAACGGGTGTGCCTATACCAATATTCCAGTAGCTATTTCCGCATGTTTAGTGTGCATAACTATTTTGCTCAAAAACCAGTCTACTTCTGGGGTCTCAAGTAATCAATGTTTGCAGTTTGCAGGCATAAAGGTTTCTTTCATGAGATGATTGTAAAGTGCTCAGGGTTCGGTGACCACGCAATGTGTTGTGGATTGCGTGGGGACAGCCATCGGGATCAAAAGGTTGATAAAACTCAACCTGTCAGCTGCTACACACTGAATCAACCTGTGTCTCTTCTTGCTCGAAAACATTGTGTGTGGACAGATTGAACCATGCATTAACTTTTGAATTGTGTCCATGAATGAAATGATTATTTATAGATCATATAGATGTAGATGCGGTACACTTGTAAATTGGAACAGAGCACAGATAGTTTGGGCCTAGATCCGTTGATGTTATGTGCTATAGATTAGCATCTTTTCTTACATGTTTTTGTGCTCCAGCCACTTCCTATATTTCAGTACTTCACAACGGCGGCATGTGATATGCGAGGGCTGACCCTGGGGTAGAGCATCCTCTGTCCCCTTGCATCAGGGAGTGGTGGACTCGGTGGATTGTTATGGAAACAAAAGAGCTGCGGCAAGTGCAACATACTCTAGTACGGATGCAAGTGGGATCACACACCTCGTTCATTCGAAAATTTCTAGTATATGTAGCAGTTGCTGCTTCAAACCCCGCCAATGCTCTACATTGGCAACCCTAACTTGCTGCTTCATAGACAAGGTGCCGCTTTTTCCATACAAACAAACATCTTGGTAGTACTTCCTTACAAGTCATGGCCTCATGGGACTACAACATAAGATGACATAGATGTCTGACCTCAGACGTACAAGAACAATCAGAGTACATACATAACACCAGCTCCAGCACTTCATTCTTCCGCTAGCCACGGTTGCTTCAGGATGTAGAGGACCCATCAGGAAGCTTTGTCTTCCTCTTCCTGCCAAGGATGGACGCCTTCTGCAGCCTCGCGCCTCCGACGCGCCATTTCTTGAAAGCGGTCATCGATTCCCTGGCGGAGTCGAACACTTCACGACAAAAGAAGATATCTCAAGTTCTTAACTCAAGCAATAGTAGTAAGATAAATGGATGTTGAGTAAGATAGTAGTGCAGCGAGGAGTTTATTGTACCTCGAGCTTCTTCTTTTGTTAGGCGTGGGGTGAACTTGGGCACTGTTGTCGTGGAGGAGCTGTGCGATTTGCTCAGTATCTCCTTGTACCTGCTTACGAACGCGTAGCGCAGGAACTGGCCAATGCTCTTGTCGCTCACCCTGTTGATGTAATCATGCAAGCAAATAAAACATTAAGGGATATGATTAGTTTTGACGTTTGTGAAACAAAGTACAACCTAAGTGAAAATTCATGATAACTGAATCAGGGATATGGCAAACTGTAGGATGACTACTGTTTCACCAAACTTTAAGGTAGACATCTGGACTACCTCTGACAGCCTTACAGACCTCTGAATTACCGGAGCATCCACTGTATACATGTGTCATATCTCAACCCAATGATTAAAAGGCACTCAACTAGTCTAAAAGTCAGTAATTGGCGCTCCACATCGGATGTACTTTGTTTTGAATTCTTATATGGAAACATGTTATTCAGTACTACTCCTAGTCCACAGCTGATAGGCAAAAAATGCAGAAAAAGATATAGACGAAAACATTTTTAGTGCAGTATTTGCATTATCTAGCTGTTATTGTGGATAACAGTGAAGAAGAACAGTGTCTTGTTCATCAGGTTAATGGGTTTTCATTGCTCCATTGAAAAATATTGGCTCCAGTTCAGACGCTTTCTGAACATCACTCAATAATAATATATAAGATGCCCAGATATCACTAGATAATAACTTGATCATATATCTAACTTAAGCTTATGAAGTACCAAGACAATAAAGAATGAAATTTCACATAATTAGGAAATTGAGGAAATTGAGAGAACAGCAGTGAGGACTGCCTCTCGCCACATATGGAAGCCAGGCATGCAGCCAAGCATGCAAGTTGAGCAATTCAGAGCTTCCTTGGCATGTTTTCAGAGAAATTAAGACCTCTAAGGTGGCGCCAAACCCAAGAGAATGTGTCATGAGTCCATGTTACAAAATGGTGCACATTTGTACTGTAATTAACATACATCATATCTTATCTATGGATCATTAAACATTTTTTTCAGAAATCACCCGCACCATCTGGAAATACCCAAATCCCAGATAAAATGACCAATACATGGTGAAGTGATAGCACCACAAGTTCACACTATGTGGTACATGCAGGCATGCAGCTACTAACATCCGATAACTTCTTTTCTAGTGGACACAAAAATTTAAGGCAAAAACACAGGAGAATTTAATATCTGAATTCTTGAAGATACAGATTATGATGATTGTGGTACAGTGTGCAGAGTATGTCTTCGAAAAGGATAAACATCCAGTAGTCGTAGATTTGGGGAGACTTAGCTATGGTTTATTCAACTCATAGCATCATATGTGATCATGGAATCAATACATGTCAAAAGCAAATATTGGCCTGGTGGAACCAAAGTCATTCTTCAGGTCTATGATTATATTCTGTACAATGGTAGTAGGACCACGGTAATAATAGCAGAATCAGCAGGGAACTATATCCAAAGCAACCATATACTATATTATTCCAGTTAAAATGAACATGAACTAGACCCGGCACCTCATAACTTATGCAAGAATGCATGCCTGAATATTCCTTATCAATCATTTGTTGGGGTCGGCAAAGAGGAGCTTACTGCTAAGTGTCAAATTAAAACATGCTCAGACCATGAGACTAGACCAATCATAAATCAGTTGGGTGGATGTAACCATTTGTATAAACCGCAATTTCAACTTATTTGATTAAACTGAGAACAGGACATGGCACTGAAGCTGTAGTTAAGAGCATGTGAAGCAGTCTGGACCTTCACTAAGGAAAACCATATGGTTGCATTTCTTTTCTATTTGCAAGCAGTCAGCATACCGCTGCTCGAACTTACAGCAGTTCGTCCAGTTTTTAACTTCATACTAATAATGAACTAACCTTCTTCATGGAAAGGGAAGCATTTAAAAATAAACAAATGCAGAAAGAATAATGCATTGAAGTGTTGTATGCCAACAAAATTACCAGGTTAAACAGAACAATAGTGTATGTAAGGATCATCAAAATTCTACATGGCAGTGGAGTAGTTATCTACTTCTAACAAAGATCGTATAGAAACATACTCCCTCCATTCCTTGATATAAGCCATATAGTTTTTAGCACGAAAATTAAAGAACACACATTTAGGAAAACACCAGGTTTGATCAGGATTGTCACTGCACTATTGATGTGAGAAAACTGAGGACTTTGCATAACATAAGGAAACATAAACTAAACCCTTCCAAAATTATCGAGACAAGTGGTGCGACGGAATACTCCTTATATTCTGGATTTTTTTCTCAAAAAACTATATGGCTTATATCTAGGAAAGTAGGAATGGAGGGAGTATTAATGAAGAAC
>NC_061512.1:243217857-243235434 GCF_022539505.1 Lolium rigidum | reverse complement strand
GGTGGCGCTGAGTTCCGTTACGTATTGCACTTTTTGATAGTATTGATGTGATCTATTCCTCCTTCATAGTGTAATATGGACAGCGTGTGCACTATGTTAGTTCTTGGTTTATTTTGCAATGATCTATTATGCTCTATGGTTACTTAAACATGAATATCGAATGTTGTGGAGCTTGTTAACTCCGGCATTGAGGGTTCGTGTAATCCTACGCAACGAATGATGTTCATTATCAAATAAGAGTGTATGTAGCACATATGAGAAGAAGTATTTATTATGCGATCAATGTTGAGAGTGTCCACTAGTGAAAGTATGATCCCTAGGCCTTGTTTCCAATACCGCAAACACCGTTTACTTACTCGTTCAGTTGCATGTTTACTCGCTGCCATATTTTATTCAGATTGCTATTACCACTCATATACATCCATATTACTTGTATTTCACTATCTCTTCGCCGAACTAGTGCACCTATACATCCGACAAGTGTATTTGGTGTGTTGGGGACACAAGAGACTTCTTGCTTTGTGATTACGGGGTTGCTTGAGAGGGATATCTTTGACCTCTTCCTCCCTGAGTTCGATAAACCTTGGGTAATCCACTTAAGGGAAACTTGCTGCTGTTCTACAAACCTCTGCTCTTGGAGGCCCAACACTGTCTACAAGAATAGAAGCTCCCGTAGACATCAGGTGCCAAAAAAAATCCAAGAAAAGAAAGTTTTATAGTACATAGAGGATGACATGCGGGTCCCATTTAGCAGCAGCGGTATCACCGTTTGAGAGGCGGCAGGGGATCGAAAGAAAAAGGTAAGTGACCAAATATGAGGTGCCAAAAATAGTTCAAGAAAAGAAAGTTTTATAGTACATAGAGGAGGACATGCGGGTCCCGAGTTAGCAGCAACGGTATCACCGTTTGAGAGGCGGCGAGGGATCGAAAGAAAAGGCAAGTGACCAAATTTGAGGTGCCAAAAAAAACTCCAAGAAAAGAAAGTTGATTGCACATAGAGGATGACATGCGGGTCCCATTTAGCAACAGCGGTCTCAATGTTTCCAAGGCGGCAAGGGATCAAAAGAAAAAGGAAGTAGCCGTAAATCGGGGGTCAAAAAAAATCCAAGAATAGAAAGAATTTTGGTTCATAGAGGATGACATGCGGGACCCATGATCCTGCATCGTAAACGGCTCGATCGGAGAACGTTGAACGAGATGGCGCGATCTAGAAAAAAACAATGCCAGAGAGGCTGCCATCTGGGCCCTACATCCCTCGGCGGTGCGGATTTGCGTTGACTCGGCCGGCGAACCCGAGATTTCGAGATGCACCACGTCTCGGGCCACCATACGCGATGTTTTGGCCGCTTTCGTCGGGCTAGGTGGCCTCAAAAACGAGAAAAAAAAAGTTTTGACATGCACCACGGAGGGACCAAAAATCGTCGGCCATGGTACACCAGCAACCACGGCGCGACTTCAACTTCGTCGGCCATGGCAACTTTTCTTGTAGTGACAGGGGCCCCACCCGAGAGTTAATTATCGCTATGATAGTATTGATGTGATCTATCCCCCCTTCATAGTGTAATGGTGACAGTGTGTATGCTATGTTAGTACTCGGGCTATTTTGCAAAGATCTATTATGCTCTAAGGTTACTTAAATATGAATGTCGAATGTTGTGGCGCTTGTTAACTCCGGCTTAAGGGAGCTCTTGTAGCCCTACACAATGAATGGTGTTTGTTATCCAACAAAAGAGTGTATGTAGCACAAATGAGAAGAAGTTATTATTTATTATGCGATCAATGTTGAGAGTGTCCACTAGTGAAAGTATGATCCCTAGGCCTTGTTTCCAATACTGCAAACACCACTTACTTACTGTTCTACTGCATGTACTTGCTGCCATATTTTATTCAGATTGCTATTACCACTCATATACATCCATACTACTTGTATTTCACTATCTCTTCGCCGAACTAGTGCACCTGTACATCTGACAAGTGTATTAGGTGTGTTGGGGACACAAGAGACTTCTTGTATCGTGATTGCGAGGGTTGCTTGAGAGGGATATCTTTGACCTCTTCCTCCCCGAGTTCGATAAACCTTGGGTGATCCACTTAAGGGAAAACTTGCTGCCGTTCTACAAACCTCTTGCTCTTGGAGACCCAACACCGTCTACAGGAAAAGAAGCGTGAGTAGACATCAAGCTATTTTCTCGGCGCCGTTGTCGGGGAGGAAAGGTAAAAGGCACTCATACTCCGGTCCCGGGTAACTAAGTTATTTTCGTTGCCGTTGTAAGTGCTCGAAGCTATTTCCTTTAGATCCTGCAATTGCATCTTTTGGTTTCTTGTTTACACTAGTTAGGCATAATGGAAAGCAACAATGAGCTTCTTATTCTATTTCCTGAGTTAAGACATGGATTGTTTGCTGCGAAAATTAAAAAAACCTATGGAATCTTATTTGCATGCTAGTCGCAATGATATTAGTATGAACGCTTTGAACACCATTGTTGCTAATGATATGGAAAATTCTAAGCTTGGGGAAGCTGGTTTTGATGAGCATGATATTTTTAGTCCCAAGCATTGAGGAAAAAAATTTCTTTGATGATACTTTGCCTCCTATTTATGATGATTATAATGATAGTGGTCTTTTGGTGCCGCCTACTATGGAGAGTAAATTTTATTATGATTATACTATGCCTCCTACACTTGATGAGAATAATAATGATAGCAACTTTGTTGAATTTGCTCCCACCACAACTAATAAAATTGATTATGCTTATGTGGAGAGTAATAATTTTATGCATGTGGCTCGTGACAAGAATGTTTTATGTGATAGTTATATTGTTGAGTTTGTTCATGATGCTACTGAAAGTTATTATGAGAGAGGGAAACATGGTTATATGCATCTTAATAATATTAAGTTTCCCCTCTTTATGTTGAGAATCTTGAAATTGTGCTTGTGTTGCTTTTCTATGCTTGCCACTTTGTTCTTCATGAATCTATTTGTGTACAAGATTCCTTTTCATAGGAAGTGGGTTAGGCTTAAAAGTGTTTTGAATTTGCTTCTTGACGCTCTCTTTTGCTTCAACTTCTATTTCTCGCGAGAGCATCATTAAAATTGCTGAGCCCATCTTAATGGCTATAAAGAAAGAACTTCTTGGGAGATAACCCATGTGTTTATTTTGCTACTGTTTTGTTGAGTCTTGGAAGTTGTTTACTACTGTAGCAACCTCTACTTATCATGTTTTTGTGCCAAGTAAAGTCTCTATGGTAAAGTTGATGCTAGATTTGGATTACTGCGCAGAAACAGATTTGCTGTCTGTCACGAATTCGCGCAGATCTCTCTGTAGGAGAGTCAAAAAAATCTGAAAATTTACGTGCGTGATCCTCAGATATGTACAGAACTTTCATTAGTTTTGAGTTTTTCTGTTTGAGCAATTTAAGTGCCCCTCCAAAATTCGTCTTTACGGACTGTTCTGTTTTGACAGATTCTGCCTTTTATTTCGCATTGCTGCTTTTGCTATGTTGAATGATTTTCTTTGTTCCATTAACTTTCAGAAGCTTTGTGCAATGTCCAGAAGTGTTAAGAATGATTGTGTCACCTCTGAACATGTGAATTTTTATTATTCACTAACCCTCTAATGAGTTTGCTTGAAGTTTGGTGTGGAGGAAGTTTTCAAGGGTCAATAGAAGAGGATGATATACTATGATCAAGAAGAGTTAAAGGTCTAAGCTTGGGGATGCCCCGGTGGTTCATCCCTGCATATTTTAAGAAGACTCAAGCATCTAAGCTTGGGGATGCCCAAGGCATCCCCTTCTTCATCGACAACTTATCAGGTCACTTCTAGTGAAACTATATTTTTATTCCGTCACATCTTATGTACTTTACTTGGAGCGTTTGTGTGTTTTATTTTTGTTTTGTTATTTTCATTCTCTGAATAAATTCATGCTCATGTGTGGGAGAGAGACACGCTCCGCTTTTTCATATGAACAGTAGTGTTCTTCATTTTTGCTTTTAATGTTCAAGGGCGAAAGTTGATCGCTTCACTTGTTGTTATTTTGGTTGGAATCAGAAAATGCTTCATATGGTCTTGAATAATTTGATACTTGGCAATTGTTTTGAGCTCTCATAGATCATGTTTGAGCTCTTGCATCATGTAGTTTAAATCTAGTAGTGGAGAACTACCGTAGAGCTTGTTAAAATTTGGTTTGCATGATTGGTCTCTCTAAGTCTAGATATTTTCTGGTAAAGTGTTTGAACAACAAGGAAGACAGTGTAGAGTCTTATAATGCTTGCAATATGTTCTTATGTAAGTTTTGCCGAAGGGCTTCATTCCCCCCTTTCCTTCTCTCCCCCTGCTACAGTTCTCTGGTCTTCTCCTCCACATCGCCGGGCCGATCCAAGGCCACTCCGCCGGATTAGCCGGCCGGAGTTGGTTGAGGTGGTGCGCTGGAGTAGCTAGGATTAGTTTAGGTGTAGTTCTTTGCAGATTTTCGGTTTACCCTTGTGGATTTGGCGTTATGCCCGTAGTGAGGAGGTGGTGGTGGAGCTGGAGCTGCTCTCTGCTGCCGGCGGTGATGCTGCTGCTGCTCGTGGCGCTCCGGTGGTCGGAGCCAGAGACGAGCGGCGTCAGAGCACCGGCATCCTCAACAATAAAGCTCACCTGCTACTCTTCAGATCTGAGTGTTTTCATCATGGTTTCCCCTCTGTCTGGCCACCGTGGTGGTGGAGATGTGGAGGGAAGTCGAGATGAAGATCCTCTTGCCGGATCTGGGAAGTGGCGTCCCGGAGCAGATCTTCCTCGTGCGCAACACGCGGTGACGAACTTCCTCGCCGCGATCCTTGGCCAAGATGGTGGCCCAACTTCCTCAACCTCCATGGCGGAGGCCCTGACGACCAACTGCTGGAGCTCGACGCTGGTGGAAGGACAAGTGGTTCGTCCCCGTCCTTCCAACGGTAGCCAGGGGTTGGATCTCGCCGGAGATGAGCGTTCGAGCTCCTTGCTCTTGAAACTCGGCGGCAACGCCTTGAGTTCGCCGGCGTTCTATGGCAGAGGCACCAATGGAGTCCTTGATTGCTTTTTCTTTTTCTCTTCCAGGGTGTTTTGTGTAAAGTGGAGGGTCCCTTCTTCAAATGTTAGGTTGCTCAGGGCAGTAGATGTTAAGGGGCTTTCCTGCAATTTGTACCTGCCACTTGGTATTATATAAATGCTCCACCGGGGTCTTTTTGACCCCTCTTGTGTTCAAAAAAAATGTAAGTTTTGTTGTACCGGTTCATACTTGTGTTTGCTTCAAACAACCTTGCTAGCCAAAGCCTTGTACTGAGAGGAAATACTTCTCGTGCATCCAAAACCTTGAGCCAAAACCCATGCCATTTGTGTCCACCATATCTACCTACTATGTGGTATTTCCTGCCATTCCAAGTAAATACTTCATGTGCTACCTTTAAACAATTCAAAAGCTATTATCTTTTTTTTGTGTCAATGTTTTATAGCTCATGAGGAAGTATGTGGTGTTTTATCTTTCGATCTTGTCATTTACTTCTGACAGACTTTCACAATGGACTAGTGGCTCATCCGCTTATCCAATAATTTTGCAAAAAGAGCTGACAATGGGGTTCCCAGACCCATTTAATTAACTTGCATTAATAATTCTCTTCACATGTTTTGCTCGATCTATCGATAAGCAACTTAAATTTGCAAATAGACACTCCTCCATGGTATGTGAATGTTGGAAGGCACCCGAGGATTCGGTTAGCCATGGCTTGTGTAAGCAAAGGTTGGGGGGAGTGTCATCTAATAAATAAAACTAAAGTACATGTGTAAACAAAAGAGAAGAGGGATGATCTAATTTGCTGGTAGAGATAACGTCCTTCATGGGAGCCGCTCTTGAAAGTCTGGTTGATAAGGTAGTTAGAGTACCCATTACCATTCGTTGACAACAACAAACACCTCTCAAAATTTTACTTTTATGCTCTCTATATGATTTCAAAACTTGAAAAGCTCTAGCACATGATTTAATCCTTGCTTCCCTCTGCGAAGGGCCATTCTTTTACTTTATGTTGAGTCAGTTTACCTACTTCTTTCTATATTAGAAGCAAACACTTGTGTTAACTGTGTGCATTGATTCTTACATGTTTACTTATTGCACTTGTTATATTACTCTATGTTGACAATTATCCATGAGATATGCATGTTGAAAGTTGAAAGCAACTGCTGAAACTTATATCTTCCTTTGTGTTGCTTCGATACCTTTACTTTGAATTTATTGCTTATGAGTTAGCTCTTATGCAAGTCTTGGTTATACTTGTCTTGAAAGTACTATTCATGAAAAGTTTTGCTATATGATTCAATTGTTTAGTCATCATCTTTTGTTAGCAATCTATTGCTTTGAATCACTCCATTCATGTCATATGCTTTACAATAATGTTGATCAAGGTTATGTTGGTAGCATGTCACTTCAGAAATTATTTGTTGTTATCGTTTACCTACTCGAGGGCGAGTAGGAACTAAGCTTGGGGATGCTGATACGTCTCCAACGTATCTATAAGTTCTGATGTTCCATGCTTGTTTTATGACAATACCTACATGTTTTGTTCACACTTTATATCGTTTTGATGCGTTTTCAGGAACTAACCTATTGACGAGATGCCGAAGTGCCGGTTCTCGTTTTCTCGTCGTTTTTGGTTTCGTAAATCCTAGTAAGGAAATATTCTCGGAATTGGACTAAATCAACGCCCAGCATCTTAGAATTCCACGAAGCTTCCAGAACACCCGAGAGGAACCAGAGGGGGGCCACAGGGGCCCCACACAACAAGGCGGCGCGGCCAGAGGGGGGGCGCACCGGCCTACTGTGTGGGCCCCCCGTAGCCCTTCCGACTCCGCCTCTTCGCCTATTTAAGCCTCCCTGACCTAAATCTTCGATACGGAAAAGGCACGGTACGAGAAAAGTTCCAGAGCCGCCGCCATCGCGAAGCCAATATCTGGGGGACAGGAGTCTCTGTTCCGGCACGCCGCCGGGACGGAGAAGTGCCCCCGGAATGCTTCTCCATCGACACCACCGCCATCTCCATCAACGCTGCTGCTCCCATGATGAGGAGGGAGTAGTTCTCCCTCGAGGCTAAGGGCTGTACCAGTAGCTATGTGGTTAATCTCTCTCTCTGTACTCCAATACAATGATCTCATGAGCTGCCTTACATGATTGAGATCCATATGATGAGCTTTGTATCGCTACTAGTTTATGTGCTACTCATGTGATGTTATTAAAGTAGTCTATTCCTCCTGCATGGTGTAAAGGTGACAGTGTGTGCATCGTGTGGTTCTTGTTGTAGATTATGATCATAATCTCTTGTAGGTTATGGAGTTAATTATCGCTATGATAGTATTGATGTGATCTATCCCCCCTTCATAGTGTAATGGTGACAGTGTGTATGCTATGTTAGTACTCGGGCTATTTTGCAAAGATCTATTATGCTCTAAGGTTACTTAAATATGAATGTCGAATGTTGTGGCGCTTGTTAACTCCGGCTTGAGGGAGCTCTTGTAGCCCTACACAATGAATGGTGTTTGTTATCCAACAAAAGAGTGTATGTAGCACAATTGAGAAGAAGTTATTATTTATTATGCGATCAATGTTGAGAGTGTCCACTAGTGAAAGTATGATCCCTAGGCCTTGTTTCCAATACTGCAAACACCGCTTACTTACTGTTCTACTGCATGTTTACTTGCTGCCATATTTTATTCAGATTGCTATTACCACTCATATACATCCATACTACTTGTATTTCAAAATATGGTTCTTATTTGTTTCAAAATTTTGGGGTGTTACAAACCTTCCCCCTTAAACAAAATCTCGTCCCGAGATTTAAGAAAAGTTAGGAACCTAAGAGAGATTGGGCAAATGGATTAACAGGAGAACATACTCTGCATGGCATGGGGTGCTTCCTGAGCTTCTGTGGCATTCATACGGTAGAAACGGCCGTTGCGGTTGTTCCGGCTCCTTCCAGTTGAGACACGGCGCTGTTGCTGGGCTGGTGGAGCAGTATTGGGGAGGCTACCTTCAACATCTTCTTGGGATACTCATAGTAAGTCACAAGATGAGAGGGAATTTTTCTAGGGTTTGTGGGATAAGAATTTGAAAAGTTCAAATCTTGAAAACTTGAGTAGTGTTGAGGTGGTAAAAACCAACAACACTTTTTTCATTCATACCAAACATCACACATTACAAAACTAACACACCGTTGGTTTTAAGAACCATTTATTCGTTCTACGATACAAAGGGACATATACAACTCACACCTACTCAAGTGTTTTAGTGATACTACTCTTCCTTCGGGATGGTGGGTTCTTCTTCTTCATGGGTAAGGTGTTGGGCGAAAGGCGCGGGCATTGTACAACTCTTTGCGGGTCTTGTACAGCATGAAGTCCAGGTATGCAACATAGTGGTTCATCTCCGGGTGCGGTGGCATGGTGATTGGCCTTCCCATGGGGTCATGTCTTGGGTAGTAAAAGAAGCGAGTGTTCTTGATCTTGTTCACATTTTGTCCACACAGGCGGGCAATTGCTTCTTGCATGGCTTTGGCTATTCCTTCCTTCCAAGTGTTTCCCTTTACAGAAAACCATATGGTTTCCCAAGTTGGGGCTCCAAGCTTTCCCCTCAGATCTGCAGTAACTTCCCACCGAGGTGGTTTTTCCGACTGATTATTGAGTGGTATTCCGAAGAACTCGGGATACGGGCGTCCTAAATATTCAACTAGTTGCTCCAAATCCTTCTCGAACATTAGGTCTCCTCCGTGGCCAAGCTGATAAGACTTACAGTTGTACTCCATCTATGAACAATTATGATGAGTAAGTTAGAGAGGTGATCAAGTGTGCCAAATTTTATGTAGAATTATAATGAAAAGCAGAGCATGGATTTCTTAGTTTGAAAAGATCTCCAGGATAAGAGTGAGAATAAGTTTTCATAAATATTCACTACCTTTGTTTTTGAAACTAAGTTTTCAGACGTCCATTCTAACTAGGGTCTCCTAAGGTCAAACAATGGCTCAGATACCAACTTGTCAACACCCGGCTTTTTAAGTCCAGATGCCTATTATGCCATACATCGCAATCCCAAGAATATTGTTTTGGCGAGACATAATAGATTGATATCACAGAACATCATTCATTACAAACCATAATAGTCTTACAACATGGGATCACTGATACGTCTCCAACGTATCTATAATTTCTGATGTTCCATGCTTGTTTTATGACAATACCTACATGTTTTATTCACACTTTATATCGTTTTGATGCGTTTTCCGGAACTAACCTATTGACGAGATGCCGAAGTGCCGCTTCTGTTTTCTGCTGTTTTTGGTTTCAGAAATCCTAGTAAGGAAATATTCTCGGAATTGGACTAAATCAACGCCCAACATCTTAGAATTCCACGAAGCTTCCAGAACACCCGAGAGGAACCAGAGGGGGGCCACAGGGGCCCCACCCGAGAGTTAATTATCGCTATGATAGTATTGATGTGATCTATCCCCCCTTCATAGTGTAATGGTGACAGTGTGTATGCTATGTTAGTACTCGGGCTATTTTGCAAAGATCTATTATGCTCTAAGGTTACTTAAATATGAATGTCGAATGTTGCGGCGCTTGTTAACTCCGGCTTGAGGGAGCTCTTGTAGCCCTACACAATGAATGGTGTTTGTTATCCAACAAAAGAGTGTATGTAGCACAAATGAGAAGAAGTTATTATTTATTATGCGATCAATGTTGAGAGTGTCCACTAGTGAAAGTATGATCCCTAGGCCTTGTTTCCAATACTGCAAACACCGCTTACTTACTGTTCTACTGCATGTTTACTTGCTGCCATATTTTATTCAGATTGCTATTACCACTCTGTTACCCTCCAAAACCCCCCGACGGGTTTCGGTTAAGCAACACGAAGAGCCGGGAAGCTCCCAGGGCCGCTTAGTGGATCCCTGGCACCTCGCGTCGTCCCGCAAATCTTCCGGCGCGCGTCCCGGCGGTTGCTAGGGCGTGCCACCTGACCTATACCTGGTCGGGAAGGTGTTAGTGCTTCGATTGTTCCCGAATGGTAGACACGTGCACATTAAATACGAGCCTTATCGGCTCTCGGGTTTCCTCGTGGATCGGCTCAAAGAGCCGATCGCCCCATGGTCCTTGATGGATTAGCAATGGCATGGGGATCCCGCTTGATCGGGACATAGCTAAAACGATCCACGACAGTTTAGGGTTTTCACCGCATAATCGGAACGTCCTACGTGCGATCGGGCCTAGCAGCTACGAGAGACGATGCAAACTACCCCTACGAGAGGCCTAAAAACCAACATGTGTTGATCCTCGGAACATCCCTCGCAGGGACGGTAAACAACGCCTAACGCACCACCGGATCGTCCGACCCCGAGCATAAGGCCTAACTATGCAGATATTAAACTAATCCTTGCAGATGCAAGGAGCAACTATAACGGATCGGATCTACTAAGCATGATTAAGCAAGATGCTGCCCTTACGTCTAGATCGACGTAAGGGCAGCAAGGTGTCTAGGGACGGCATTGCCACGCAGATATGCACGTGAAAGCACCAATGCGAGCCCCTAAACACCTAAGGATAAATATTACCGCTCGCCATCAAAAAGGCTTCAGCACGAGCAGTACATGGATAACGAATAAACTTACGCTGCCTAGATCGCAAGATGCGATCTAGGCAGCATGGTGCTTACCCGGGAGAAACCCTCGTATGAAAGGGGTGGCGATGCGCCGAGATTGGTTTGTGTTGGTTGAACGATGATTGTCCTCCTTTTCCGATAACCCTAGATACATATTTATAGTCCAAGGGACTTTCTAATTGGGGCGTGCACCTAACCGTGCACGGGCTAGACTCTATCTCTTTAATCTAAATTACAATATGATCTAATATGTTACAGATACACGGGCAACTTGGCCCAAACTCTCAGCGCAAGGCCGCTTCAAAGATGCTTCATGTGTGCGTCCTTCAGGTCCATCTTCAATTACGGCCCACCTCCTGATTCGGCCAGAATCGGGTGGTAACACATGCCCCCTTGGTTTTGATAATGTTAGTTGCAAAACCATCTGCTTTCCACGAAGGGTCACGTCGTGGCAGAACCGTCGCAGTTTTCTTCATGATGACATCTTGCCTCTTCAGCTTCTCTGCACGATTTGACGGCCCTGGCACCGCGTCCTTGGGAACTGCTTAGGCATTAAACCACCATATCCCTTTTATTTGGCCACTTCCCGTAGCCCCTTCCTTCGTCCCCTTTCGCACTAGCACTTCCAAAAACCCTTCTCCGCCGCCATGTCTTCTTCTTCTTCCTCCTCCACTTCATCGGGTCTCTCCTACATGTCCTCTCCCATCCGGGAGTCAACACCAGAGTGGGGTACGCAGGCGGCGTACGATATTCTTGCCCCAACAGCGTGGGACAAGGAGGACCATGACTTCTCCGTCTGGTCCGAGGACGACTAGTCCTTAACGGACGGGGAGAGCGACCTTCGCTTCCTCGCCAACGAGGAAGCGGTGGAGGCAAGCGACGACGGCCGCTTTTCTTGGGACGGGGTCACCTCTTCTGAGGAGATGAAGGAGGAGGAGGAAGACGACAGCTCCTCCGACGAGCCGCCGGCCAAATGCCATTGCCCCTGGCCCGGGCACCTCAGCGACTTCGACAGCAAGGGCGATGATGCTGGCGAGGAAGATGAAGACAACGAGGGCCCTGCCGGCGGCCGCTACAGCGACGACGAGCCGGTCGGGAGCAGCGCCGACGGCGGTGATGGCGACGACGACGATGAGGGTAGCAATGGCCCCTAGATAGGAGCTTAGCTTAGGGCCATCAGTAGTAGACGGGGCAATGTATCCCCTAGGACCTTCTTTTGAGAGCAATCAGCTCTTTATGTAAGAAATCTCGTTTATCAACGAAGAATTTCCCCAATGTGATCTTCCCGATTTCCTTTTATGATAATTTAGCCGATTGTCAATTCAGTCCATGCTCAATGAGCCGATGGCAGCACATCGGTCTCTTTCTTGATAATTCTCGAGATAAATCCAACCGGACCTCCATACTCCCGGTTAAACAGGGCCAAGCCACAACCGTGCAAACCCCAGAACTTGGAAATGCAGATCCAACTGAATGGGATGTCAGGCTTAGCGGCAAAATTCCTGCAATAATGTCCAGTCTCCTCATTAACTTTAAACTTCAGACATTCTTCTGCCGCATCCTTCTCATCCAGACCCTCTTTGCCTTCAGGAGGTCCCTAAGACCGTCGCTGGATCAACTTGACTGTTGAAGCTAACACTTTTGCAGAACATGCACCTTCGCCCTTAACTGCCCTTGCGATGCTCCATTTCTTTGCAGCAATAAGCTGGTCCAGAGCCCATCAACGATCATAGCTCCCTTCTCAGACTCCTCCTGCCAACAGGAATAGCCGATTTCAACACTATGGGCTCTTCAGAGTGAGGAATTTCCAAGGCCATCTGCCCCCCGAGCCTTGGTCAAGGCGAGAATGAAGGTGCACCAGCCGCATCGGACCACTATCAGCTTCTCAATTGTGGTGCAAAGAACCTTCAAGGTGAGCTGCCCCCCGAGCTTCTTCAGTCCAATAACGCAACTTCTGGTGAGAATGCAGTTCAGTTTAACTGGACGACCGTCGGTTGTTCTCATGATCCTGGCCTGATCCGCACGTCCACGCTATTCTTGCTGTTGGCCAGGGCTGCGATCTTCAAACTTGTCGGCAAATATCAACACCTTAAATGAAAAGGAAGGGCCCATGCTGATGCTTCTGTCGATGCTGCCGAGCTTGAAGTCTTGCAGAAGGATTTGGAAGTCCTTGAAGAGAGGGTCTGTGTCAACACCCGGATTTTTAAGTCCGGATGCCTATTATGTCATACATCGCAATCCCAGGAATATTGTTGTTGCGAGGCATAATAGTTAAGTATCACAGTCATCATTCATTACAAACCATAAAGTCTTACAACTTGGAATCACATGATCCATATTACATAAACAGTTGATCTATTGATCAACGAACCGAGTCAACGAACAAACACAAGTTCATAGCGGAAGCGTAAGATACAAGGACTCTATAGTCCACGAGGCCAACGCTTGACGTCGCGAGACTCCTAGTTGTGGTAGACGTCCTGCTGCTCTTCCTCCTCGTACTGCTGCTCCTCTTCATAGTCTGGCCATTTGAATAGCCAGGGACACAGCCGTGAGTACTTTATGTACTCGCACACTAATACTAGTGTAAGTGCTAACATTTCTAGTAAAAAGGGGTGCTAAGCTCTAGTCTCTTTTGCATAAAGCCAATTTTGATTTGCAAGTATTTGCTCAATAATTATTCATGTGCTAACTAACTCAAGTGGGAACATTAGTGTCATTCCCACAACATTGTTGTGATTCAAATACCCAAGTCACCATTCATCCTCAACATTTTCAAGAATTTAATACTGGAAACTGTATGGCCTTTCCAACCGTCCGTAACCGTGGACACGGCTATTCGAATAGATTTACACTCTGCAGAGGTTGCACACTTGTGCCACAACATTTGATTTCATCCGTCGGGATAACCCCGAATCATCGTAACACGATACGCGGATCATCAACCATAACCTTTCATTTACAAACTTTAGTATGAGCACCTCTCCCCATGAGCTTGGCCTCCCAGTGATGACCAATCTGTCATCCCGGGAACTGCACTGAGGCTTGGCCGTACAATTCACCTTCAATTCACATCATTCATCAACAACGGAGGCAGCCTCGGCATAACCCCTATGATGTGTGTTTAGAGGGAACCCATACTAATGTACATAAACTTCTAGTTAAGCCTTTACCCATAATCAGGTATTGTGGGGGTACTCGATGAATTGGAAAGGTATCGCATCCAAGCCAATATTAGTTTTATATCAAAAATCACTATCTTCTCTTGGTCATATTCACCTTCAAAGTTCATTTCATAAATTTCATCATCATCATTATTTCACCACCATGTTCCCATCTAGAGTAGTCATTTTTAATTTAGCACTAGCATCTAGATATGAGGGGTGCTAAGTATATTGCTTTGCTTCTAGGCTAATTTTGATACTCTTGTACTAATCTAACATTAACCCCATTGAATCATGAATCAAAAAGTACTTTAATAAATCAAAGCAATAAAGCTTGCAAAGAAAACTTGTAGTAAAAACTTGGGATAGGCTTATGCTTCATAGGAAAAGATGAGAGTGCCTTGTCCTTGGTAGGACTTTGCACTTGCAAGAATATTAGCTTGCCTTGGTAGTTCTCAAACTGTTCCTCCTCCTCTTCTGGGTAGCAACCTTCCTCTTCCGGGTATTCTCCGGTACTAGCGTCTAAATTGGAATACGAGGTATAATCACTCACCAATCCAATGACTATTCCAAACAACACATATAATCACACAAACTATTCTAGGCACACACAAATAATTTAGTTAGGGTGCATTGGTGGTGTTGTTTGAGAGAAAATACTTTCCTCTCATTACATATGTAAATAATAGTTTCCATGAAAGTTCTTGAGGAATAATTTCCTCTCATTGATATATTCTTAAGATTTAATTTCTCAATAATCAATCATGAATTTTCTATTCACCTAAGTCCACCATTCATGATCATCAATTGAGAAAAGCAATTTAAATGAGGTAAACCACCTCATACCATTTAATAATACTACACATGCTTTAAATCTCCAAGTAATTCATATAAGAGTGTTTGGTCCAGGGGTCCAAACATCACATGAACTCATTTGAGACAAGATTTAAATGAAGTATGACACCTCATATGATTTTCATAATATTTTAGGACAATATCACTTAGAGAAAATAGCCATATTGTCCACTACTTAAACTAGGGCATGATCATGCAAGGTGACCACACCATTTTATTGCATAATCAATTAGTGTAAGTAATATGTGAACTACCAGAGTTGGAACTAACTTAATATCTATTTTATTTGATTTTTAATAATTATTTGAGTAGGGAAAAGTCCCTGCCTTGTTATTTTTCTCGAATTAACTCTACAACGAATAGGGTCATGAGACCAGTGGCATATTGTAGATAATTTCACTAGCTTTCCAAATATATAAACTTTGCTAAATTTGGCCAAGCCAAACAATTTCTATGCAATTTCAAAGTTGGGTCCAATGGGGTAATTCCACTAAATTATTTAAATGAAGTTTGAATTTACAGGGCCGGCGGGAAAAACTTAACGGGCCAAACGAATAACCAGGCCCAAGGCCAGCCCAGCCACGGTCCAGTGCCGCGCGGGCTGCCTGCCAGTGGGGGCCACCCGTCAGTGGGTGTTTCACCCCGAAACGGTACGCGAGCTGTGGCGCGTTGGATCAAAGCACGATCCAACGGCTCACGCTCGTCGTCGTCGACGACGAGAGCGAGGCTCGCCGGCGGCTCAGGTAGGGGGTCGGAGGGCTAACCAGAGGTCCGGCGGCCGGCGGCGAGGTTCAGGGCGACGTTGTTGACGATGGTGAGGCAGCCTCGTAGCGGTGGCGGAGCTTGAGGCGGCCTGGATCGACGGCGATTCCTCCGAGCTTCCGCGGCTCCGAGTCGGCGATTGCGGCGACTCCGGCGACGATTGGCGTGGCTAATGGTGTGAGGAGGAGCGGTGAAGAGAGGGGAGTGGAATGGTGTGCTTGGTTTGGTCCAGGGAACGCTCTATTTATAGATGCGTGGATGGCCGTGGGTGCTGCGGCGGTGGCGACATGGGCGCGGGCTCTCCGGCGAGCTATCGGGCTAGGCGAGGGCGGCGTTCTGTTCAGCACGTCGTGGCGGTCCTCTCGAGCGTCAACGGCGACGCGGGGCGGTGCCTAACTTGGTCGGGCGCATGCGAGCACCGGTGCGGCGGTGGCGGTGTTTCCTCGGCGTTTCCGGCGGCGGCGAGCACGGCCCGGGCGGTGTGCGTGTCCGGCGGAGTCCGGTGTCGTGGCGATGCTCAAGGGAGAGAGAGGGGGTCCGGGGGTGGAGTGCTGCGGCGAGGCGACGTGTGGCCGAGGGTGTCCACGGCGTGCACACTCGCGACGCGAGCGGCATGGCTGGGCCGTTCTGGGCGCGCGTCGTGTGGGTGCTGTCGTCGTCGGCCGTGATCGTGGCGGTGTTAGGGTGTCGTAGGGAGGTGAGGTGGTGGCCTGGGACACCAGGGCCACAGAGATGGGGGAAGGAGAAGAGGGGAGGCACGGCATGGCCGGCATGGGTGAGCATGGCCATGGCCATGGCCGGTGAGCCTCTTCCCTTAGGGTTTCTGTAGTGAGGTGAGGTAGAGAGGGGGCAGGGGAACCAGTAGGGTAGGTTTGGGTGAATTAGGGGGAGTAGATTCACTATTTGCAACTATTGCAAATAGTGCCCGAATTTGAAAAATGTAAAAATAACCAAATTCGAAATAATTCAAAAGGTGAAAGTTTTTGAAATGTGATTGTTGATATATGTTGTAAATGACCGGAGAGGATTTGAGGTGATGGTGGAATTTTTAAATTCCATGAATTTCCAAAATGCTAAGTGTGAGATTGTTCACATTAATAAAAAGTTCCAACTTTGCATGTGTGTAGATTTTGATCCAAAAAGAATTTGGCATATATTTCTTTACATAAAGTGTTCACCTTGATGTCCTCTTGGATGACATGCAAAGAGTGGTAAGAGTTTGGTTTGAAAATTTTGAAATACAGGGGCTCAAAGTGGTGACCAGATTATAATGGGCAGATTTGACCATTATTCTATGTGACCTCAATTTTTATTTGAATTCGATTTAATTGGTGTTTCTATGATTCACAAAGTTGTAATATGAGTTTATTAATATATTCTAACTAATGGTGAAGATCAATTTGGTCTAGGGTCAAGATTTATGAAGATGGCATAGAGTCTATGTGAGGGTTTTAGGGTTTTAGCATTTGCCTTTATTTTATTTTATTTTATTTTCTTTGTGATCTTCACTTGATCACCTTAGGGTTTTTAGGGTTTAGCACACACACAAAGTACAAGCATCATGGCATATCACTCAAATGCACAAGTCCTATGCATGGTACTATATGTAAGAAAAAGTTTTTGTTGGTTTGAAATTTTGCTCTCTGGAATTCTTCTAATTTTCTTTTATTGAAATTTGGGATGTTACAAACCCTTCCCCTTACAAAAGATCTCGTCCCGAGATCTAAAAGAAAATTAGGCACTAAAGAGATCCGGGTATTCCTTCTTCATGTCTTCCTCCCGCTCCCAAGTGGCTTCATCTTCGGTATGGTTGCTCCACCGTATCTTCAGAAACTTGATACTTCGGGTGCGGGTGGTTCTGTAGGCTTCCTCCAGTATGTGGATGGGCACTTCGCGGTATGTCAAGTCAGTGTTGATATCCACCGATCGGTGATCGATGTTCTTGAATACTTCCGTCTTCTCGGGGACTTCGAGGCACTTCCGGAGGAGTGAGATGTGGAACACGTCATGCACAGCCGCCATTTCTTCTGGTAGTTCCAGTTTATAAGACACTTCACCTCTGCGGCTGAGAACTTTGAATGGTCCGACATATCGGGGTGCAAGCTTTCCTTTCAGCTGAAATCTCGCATTCCCTTGAGGGGTG
>NC_061512.1:243202136-243217757 GCF_022539505.1 Lolium rigidum | reverse complement strand
CGTATGAACCGAATCCGAAGAGATAGCTACCGCCGATGATGATCTTCATTCGGATGAGGATCAGCGCACCGTCGGCAAAACTTCAGCTCAGAGTCCGTGGAACTATGTCTCGAACTATGATAGGAAATACGTACATGCTAAATGTTTCCTACTAATGTAGCCTCTACTTTGCTTGCAGATAGTTGCTTCTTCTGCAATAGTTGCACGAAGAAGCGATCCGGACCTGAAGTTGCACCATCCAACATTGCAACAAGATCAATGGCAACAACCGAACCTCAAGCCGGGTCATCCGATGAGCCGACGGCCATCGCTGGTCCGAACACCGAAGGAGCACCCTCACCTAACCAGATCATGACATCCGGAGGCAGCACCTCATCTCCCGAGGACAATCAAATTGTAAACTTTGAGCGGCAAGGTATGAAAATTTGTAAAAACTAAACACCGTACCGCATATTTTCATATAAAAGAGAATCATTTCATATCTCTTATTTCAGTAGACATTGACAACATCCGACGGTAGTAAGAGAAAGAGAGGTGGACGCGTACGTACCATGGGCCATGGACTACATGAGTACACAAGAAGACATGGTGGCAATAAGATGCCAATTGAATTCACTCCCGGTGTCGGGAGACCCAAGGATTATGTCCAGTCAGCAAAGCTGAGCAATGAGGTTGGTATTCACATCCGTGAAAAAATGCCGCTTGCAACACACTGGACACAGTACAAGAAAGATGCAACTCTCAAACATGTCATTCCTCATGCTATAAGTACAGTAGCGGTGAGTCCTGTACAATCTTGGTTTAACCTAATTAGTATGCTACATGATCAACTATCTAAGAATCTACTGATTAATGCATCACTATTTTGCAGGGAAAGTTTAATATGGACAAAAATGATGAGGTGGCTCAAGATGTGTGCACTGATATGCTGCAAGTTAGTATTCGGCAGTTCCGATATAGGCTTAAAAAGGAGTATTGGCCGAAAATTAAAAATCTCACACTGGAGCAAGCATATCTCGAGAAGCCAGGTCATGTAGAAGAGAAAAGCTGGAAAGAACTGATGAAAAGATGGTTTGATGAGAAGTACCAGGTACATAAACGTTATTCCTTTCAATAACAGCTACTGAATTCTTACATTTCTCTGATCTGGATAAATAAAATGCATGTACTGAACATAGGGACTGTGTGTAATAAATGGAAAGAACAGAGAAGCTGTGAAACAGCTCCATACCACTGGATCTCGAAGCTATGTTGCTCACTCGGGAACATCTAGTAAGTGTTCTGAATTTCCCAATACAGCTCATACTTCGTCATACACAAGTGTACAATGGTAATGTGCATTCTACATTTTTTCAAGCGTAAGGCTAAGCAAGCAGGAAGAAGAAACCTCTCCAATTGAATTTTTTAGAATCACACACACTAACAAGGATAACATTATGAGTGCTGAAGCAAAAAGTGCATATGTAGAAATATTTCTTATTAGCACAATATAATATAATCCAATTTTGTATGTTGTCCATGCAATGATTGTAATCTTTATGCAGGATCAAATGGTGGCAAAAAAGCGGCGCCACGCAATGAAGATGAACCTGATTTGATCGATTTGCAAATTGTTCAGCCTAGTTCCGAGCGAGAAAAGCCCATCCACCACCTCGCAACAAGACATTCCTACCAAGATTGGGCGTCGCAACAAGTTCCAGGAAGTCTTCTGTCTCGCCTACACGCATCCGAGAGCTACAACAAAGACTCGGCGGATCAAGAGCAGAACTCCATACAGTGCAACTGAAACGTACCACGTGTGAGATGCAGGCAAGACCGCAAGAACAACATGAAAAATTTGAAGACATCAGAAGAAGCAGGAGGAAGAACTTGAAGCCGTGAAGAAAGCCCAAGAAGAAAAGACTCGGCTTATGAAAAGAGGCCGACGTAAATGGATGCCGTGCTTAATTTGCTCTTGAGGACATCCCAGCCACCATCCATGTCTCAATCCCAGGGCAACTAATCTATTGCACCACCGTCCTACTTAATCATAGGTCTTTTAATTTCTTTGTGTTCCAATTGTAATTTTCTTATGAATCTTTCGGTCTGTGAGAGACATATATACTTCTTGTGCCACCATTTAAGTATGATATTTATTGTCTACTTTTTGATATTTCGCCGCTTTTTTGTTCCCCAAATTTCGCAAATAATTCAAATGCTCTCAAATTTTGTCAAATTCAAAAGGTGACGGAAAATGTCACAACGTCACTATTAAATGAAACCACGTGGCACCAATTTCTGGTCCCACTTGTCGAATTTTTGGGTCCCACCAATCAGCATTATTGGGACCCATATGTCGGCAACAACCCGGTCCCACTTGTCTGAATTTTGTGGATCCCACCGGTCGAATATTGTGGGTCCAGCTTGTCATAATATTTTGTGGGTCCCACCGACCAGCACCATGCCGGTCCCACATGACGGATATCCATGTCGGCGCCGTCGGACCCATGTTGTCGAAGCCAAATGGGACCCACATGTAAGGCCACGTATGCTTTTTTTGGACCAATCGAAACTTCCCAAGATTTAGATATTGACGAAAGTTGCAATTTTTCGTGACAAACCCGTCTCGTCAACAATGAACCTTTGATGTTGACGAATTTGCAGTGTCGTCACCATCAAACATTTGACGTTGACGAAAAAATGCATACCGTCACCCCCAATATTTTATGACGGAGCTTCCTTGACGAACCCCATGACGATCAAATTTTGTCACCGCGAAGTAATCCTTGACGAAAATTGGCCTTAATATGACGAAAGTGATTTGTCAAAAAATTGTTTTCCTTTGTAGTGGTTGGGCCTCCAAGAGGTTTGTAGAACAGCAGCAAGTTTTCCCTTAAGTGGATCACCCAAGGTTTATCGAACTCAGGGAGGAAGAGGTCAAAGATATCCCTCTCAAGCAACCCTGCAATCACGATACAAGAAGTCTCTTGTGTCCCCAACACACCTAATACACTTGTCAGATGTATAGGTGCACTAGTTCGGCGAAGAGATAGTGAAATACAAGTAGTATGGATGTATATGAGTGTGTTACCACCCGATTCTGGCCGAATCAGGAGGTGGGCCGTAATTGAAGATGGACCTGAAGGACGCACACATGAAGCATCTTTGAAGCGGCCTTGCGCTGAGAGTTTGGGCCAAGTTGCCCGTGTATCTGTAACATATTAGATCATATTGTAATTTAGATTAAAGAGATAGAGTCTAGCCCGTGCACGGTTAGGTGCACGCCCCAATTAGAAAGTCCCTTGGACTATAAATATGTATCTAGGGTTATCGGAAAAGGAGGACAATCATCGTTCAACCAACACAAACCAATCTCGGCGCATCGCCACCCCTTTCATACGAGGGTTTCTCCCGGGTAAGCACCATGCTGCCTAGATCGCATCTTGCGATCTAGGCAGCGTAAGTTTATTCGTTATCCCCGTATCGCTCGTGCTCGAAGCCTTTTTGATGGCGAGCGGTACTATTTATCCTTAGGTGTTTAGGGGCTCGCATTGGTGCTTTCACGTGCATATCTGCGTGGCAATGCCGTCCCTAGACACCTTGCTGCCCTTACGTCGATCTAGACGTAAGGGCAGCATCTTGCTTAATCATGCTTAGTAGATCCGATCCGTTATAGTTGCTCCTTGCATCCGCAAGGATTAGTTTAATATCCGCATAGTTAGGCCTTATGCTGGGGTCGGACGATCCGGTGGTGCGTTAGGCGTTGTTTACCGTCCTCGCGAGGGATGTTCCGAGGATCAACACATGTTGGTTTTTAGGCCTCTCGTAGGGGTAGTTTGCATCGTCTCTCGTAGCTGCTAGGCCCGATCGCACGTAGGACGTTCCGATTATGCGGTGAAAACCCTAAACTGTCGTGGATCGTTTTAGCTATGTCCTGATCAAGCAGGATCCCCATGCCATTGCTAATCCATCAAGGACCATGGGGCGATCGGCTCTTTGAGCCGATCCACAGGGAAACCTGAGAGCCGATAAGGCTCGTATTTAATGTGCACGTGTCTACCATGCAGGAACAATCGAAGCACTAACACCTTCCTGACCGGGTATAGGTCAGGTGGCACGCCCTAGCAACCGCCAGGACGCGCGCCAGAAGATTTGCGGGACGACGCGAGGTGCCAGGGATCCACTAAGCGGCCCTGGGAGCTTCCCGGCTCTTCGTGTTGCTTAACCGAAACCCGTCGGGGGTTTTGGAGGGTAACACATTCTGGCACGCCCGGTGGGACCTCTTCTGCAAACATCCACGTCAACACCGACATCCGAGATGGCAGAGGAGCAGATCGCATACAAGGATCTCCCTGCGGAGCACGAGAAATACGATGAGCTGGAGGCCATCTGTGAAGCCGAACTCATCGGCTCCTCTGAGACAACCCGTCCTCACGACATCAAGCTCAGAGGAAATACGTGTCTGTCGCGTGGCGTCAATACGGTAGATCTCAGCCTCTCCATAAGAGAACCAGGGTTCTCTTTCGATGTCAATATGGCAGGGTTTGTGATTCGCCATGGCGCGGACAAAGCAGAAAGCAGCCACTCTCGTGGCAAAGACAAAGAGGAGGCCGTTCCACACGACCGGCCCCAAGACGACGATAGACGGTACCTGACCGAGGAGGAGGTGAGAAGCATACGGTATCAACGCCCATTATCCGTACATCTCCTCAACAAATATGAGCAGCAGTACGACCGACGTCGACGTTACGACGAAGACGATGAGAAACATCGTCGGTCTGATGCAGAGAACAGGAGGTATCGTCAGAACAGCGGCAACAACGACGGGTACGAACGTCGCGCCAGCGAGAGGTCAAGGGAGCAAGACAATGTGGACAAGCACTGGGACTGTCCCTTCTTCAAACATTGCTCGGGACTCAGGAATGAGCCGATTGCCAACAATCGAGAACTGCCCAGAATGCACACAAGAAAGGAGAAGGACGAGCGAAGTTTCGGTGTTCGAGCGTCTAGGACCTCTCCCACATCAGAGTAAACGAGCTGAGTCATCTCAAGAAGAGGACTTCGAGGAGTCCGATGGAGAAGAGGATAGGTATCACCGACCTAGGTGGTGCCCTGATGGACTCAGCCACTCTCAGAAGCGTCGGGTGCAGCAGCTGCGAAACTTGGAAGAAGCCGAGGCACAGCACCTGTACACGTTGAGAAGAGCGCGGCCCGATCTGGCCGCGAAAATCCAGCAAATAATGGAGACGAAGTCGCGCCCGCCAAAGAAAGTATGGCGCCCAAAACAGGCGAAAGCCGATGCACAGGCATCGGCTGATACCGATACACAGGCATCGGCTGACACAAACATGGTGTCCGCAGTCCTGACAGAGTAGCACGTCCAAGACATTGGACATACGTGGCAAGGCCGATCCCTGAGATCGGCCCTCAAAAGATGAAAAAGCAAAGGATCTAATCTCTAGCAGGCCACGTAGCTACAGTGGAAGTCCAAGAAGTTGCAAACCATCGTCAAGCATTGCAACGGGAAAGGAGGCCGATTCCCGCAATCGGCCAAAATTATCCTCAACATACCTTCGTCTATGTTCAGCATTGATCCAACAGATGCCTGAAGAGCCGATACCATCAATTACTTGACAGAATCGGCTCGGGGGGGCACATAGATGGAGGAAACACGAGGATACCAAGCTGGGAACGGATGCCAAATACCCAGTAGCTCAAGTATGGGGGCCGATATGTAAGCAAATCGGCTACATAAAAAATCGAAAATACAGAAATTTTTGAGCACAGCCGATGCGTCGACATCGACTTAAGGATTAAAAGCCGATGCACGGCCATCGACTCAAGGGATATAAGCGGAAGCCTAACAAGAGCAGGCCCCTCATTGGGATTGCTTGGCGACCCAGACTGTAACATCCCAAATTTCAATAAAAGAAAATTAGAAGAATTCCAGAGAGCAAAATTTCAAACCAACAAAAACTTTTTCTTACATATAGTACCATGCATAGGACTTGTGCATTTGAGTGATATGCCATGATGCTTGTACTTTGTGTGTGTGCTAAACCCTAAAAACCCTAAGGTGATCAAGTGAAGATCACAAAGAAAATAAAATAAAATAAAATAAAGGCAAATGCTAAAACCCTAAAACCCTCACATAGACTCTATGCCATCTTCATAAATCTTGACCCTAGACCAAATTGATCTTCACCATTAGTTAGAATATATTAATAAACTCATATTACAACTTTGTGAATCATAGAAACACCAATTAAATCGAATTCAAATAAAAATTGAGGTCACATAGAATAATGGTCAAATCTGCCCATTATAATCTGGTCACCACTTTGAGCCCATGTATTTCAAAATTTTCAAACCAAACTCTTACCACTCTTTGCATGTCATCCAAGAGGACATCAAGGTGAACACTTTATGTAAAGAAATATATGCCAAATTCTTTTTGGATCAAAATCTACACACATGCAAAGTTGGAACTTTTTATTAATGTGAACAATCTCACACTTAGCATTTTGGAAATTCATGGAATTTAAAAATTCCACCATCACCTCAAATCCTCTCTGGTCATTTACAACATATATCAACAATCACATTTCAAAAACTTTCACCTTTTGAATTATTTCGAATTTGGTTATTTTTACATTTTTCAAATTCGGGCACTATTTGCAATAGTTGCAAATAGTGAATCTACTACCCCTAAACCACCAAACCTACACTACTGGTTCCCTTGTCCCCTCTCCTCATCACTTCACCACAGAAACCCTAAGGGAAGAGGCTCACCGGCCATGGCCATGGCCATGCCCACCCATGCCGGCCATGCCGTGCCTCCCCTCTTCTCCTTCCCCCATCTCGTGGCCCCGGTGTCCCAGGCCACCACCTCACCTCCCTACGACACCCTAACACCGCCACGATCACGGCCGACGACGACAGCACCCACACGACGCGCGCCCAGAACGGCCCAGCCATGCCGCTCGCGTCGCGAGTGTGCACGCCGTGGACACCCTCTGGCCACACGTCGCCTCGCCGCAGCACTCCACCCCTGGACCCCCTCTCTCTCCCTTGAGCATCGCCACGACACCTGGACTCCGCCAGACACGCACACCGCCCCGGGCCGTGCTCGCCGCCGCCGGAAACGCCGAGGAAACACCGCCACTGCCGCACTGGTGCTCGCATGCGCCCGACCAAGTTAGGCACCGCCCCGCGTCGCCGTTGACGCTCAGAGGACCGCCACGACGTGCTGAACAGGACGCCGCCCTCGCCTAGCCCGATAGCTCGCCGGAGAGCCCGCGCCCATGTCGCCACCGCCGCAGCACCCACGGCCATCCACGCATCTATAAATAGAGCGTTCCCTGGACCAAACCAAGCACACCATTCCACTCCCCTCTCTTCACCGCTCCTCCTCACACCATTAGCCACGCCAATCGTCGCCGGAGTCGCCGCAATCGCCAGCTCGGAGCCGCGGAAGCTCTGGAGGAATCGCCGTCGATCCAGGCCGCCTCAAGCTCCGCCACCGCTGCAGGCTGCCTCACCATCGTCAACAACGTCGCCCTGAACCTCGCCGCCGGCCGCCGGACCTCTGGTTAGCCCTCCGACCCCCTACCTGAGCCGCCGGCGAGCCTCGCTCTCGTCGTCGACGACGACGAGCGTGAGCCGTTGGATCGTGCTCTGATCCAACGCGCCACAGCTCGCGTACCGTTTCGGGGTGAAACACCCACTAACGGGTGGCCCCCACTGGCAGGCAGCCCGCGCGGCACTGGACCGTGGCTGGGCTGGCCTTGGGCCTGGTTATTCGTTTGGCCCGTTAAGTTTTTCCCGCCGGCCCTGTAAATTCAAACTTCATTTAAATAATTTAGTGGAATTACCCCACTGGACCCAACTTTGAAATTGCATAGAAATTGTTTGGCTTGGCCAAATTTAGCAAAGTTTATATATTTGGAAAGCTAGTGAAATTATCTACAATATGCCACTGGTCTCATGACCCTATTCGTTGTAGAGTTAATTCGAGAAAAATAACAAGGCAGGGACTTTTCCCTACTCAAATAATTATTAAAAATCAAATAAAATAGATATTAAGTTAGTTCCAACTCTGGTAGTTCACATATTACTTACACTAATTGATTATGCAATAAAATGGTGTGGTCACCTTGCATGATCATGCCCTAGTTTAAGTAGTGGACAATATGGCTATTTTCTCTAAGTGATATTGTCCTAAAATATTATGCAAATCATATGAGGTGTCATACTTCATTTAAATCTTGTCTCAAATGAGTTCATGTGATGTTTGGACCCCTGGACCAAACACTCTTATATGAATTACTTGGAGATTTAAAGCATGTGTAGTATTATTAAATGGTATGAGGTGGTTTACCTCATTTAAATTGCTTTTCTCAATTGATGATCATGAATGGTGGACTTAGGTGAATAGAAAATTCATGATTGATTATTGAGAAATTAAATCTTAAGAATATATCAATGAGAGGAAATTATTCCTCAAGAACTTTCATGGAAACTATTATTTACATATGTAATGAGAGGAAAGTATTTTCTCTCAAACAACACCACCAATGCACCCTAACTAAATTATTTGTGTGTGCCTAGAATAGTTTGTGTGATTATATGTGTTGTTTGGAATAGTCATTGGATTGGTGAGTGATTATACCTCGTATTCCAATTTAGACGCTAGTACCGGAGAATACCCGAAGAGGAAGGTTGCTACCCAGAAGAGGAGGAGGAACAGTTTGAGAACTACCAAGGCAAGCTAATATTCTTGCAAGTGCAAAGTCCTACCAAGGACAAGGCACTCTCATCTTTTCCTATGAAGCATAAGCCTATCCCAAGTTTTTACTACAAGTTTTCTTTGCAAGCTTTATTGCTTTGATTTATTAAAGTACTTTTTGATTCATGATTCAATGGGGTTAATGTTAGATTAGTACAAGAGTATCAAAATTAGCCTAGAAGCAAAGCAATATACTTAGCACCCCTCATATCTAGATGCTAGTGCTAAATTAAAAATGACTACTCTAGATGGGAACATGGTGGTGAAATAATGATGATGATGAAATTTATGAAATGAACTTTGAAGGTGAATATGACCAAGAGAAGATAGTGATTTTTGATATAAAACTAATATTGGCTTGGATGCGATACCTTTCCAATTCATCAGTACCCCCACAATACCTGATTATGGGTAAAGGCTTAACTAGAAGTTTATGTACATTAGTATGGGTTCCCTCTAAACACACATCATAGGGGTTATGCCGAGGCTGCCTCCGTTGTTGATGAATGATGTGAATTGAAGGTGAATTGTACGGCCAAGCCTCAGTGCAGTTCCTGGGATGACAGCTTGGTCATCACTCGGGAGGCCAAGCTCATGGGGAGAGGTGCTCATACTAAAGTTTGTAAATGAAAGGTTATGGTTGATGATCCGCGTACCGTGTTACGATGATTCGGGGTTATCCCGACGGATGAAATCAAATGTTGTGGCACAAGTGTGCAACCTCTGCAGAGTGTAAATCTATTCGAATAGCCGTGTCCACGGTTACGGACGGTTGGAAAGGCCATACGGCTTCCAAGTATTAAATTCTTGAAAATGTTGAGGATGAATGGTGACTTGGGTATTTGAATCACAACAATGTTGTGGGAATGACACTAATGTTCCCACTTGAGTTAGTTAGCACATGAATAATTATTGAGCAAATACTTGCAAATCAAAATTGGCTTTATGCAAAAGAGACTAGAGCTTAGCACCCCTTTTTACTAGAAATGTTAGCACTTACACTAGTATTAGTGTGCGAGTACATAAAGTACTCACGGCTGTGTCCCCGGCTATTCAAATGGCCGGACTATGAAGAGGAGCAAGAAGACGAGGAGGAAGAGCAGCAGGACGTCTACCACAACTAGGAGTCTGCCGACGTCAAGCGTTGGCCTCGTGGACTATAGAGTCCTTGTATCTTACGCTTCCGCTATGAACTTGTGTTTGTTCGTTGACTCGGCTCGTTGATCAATAGATCAACTCGTTTATGTAATATGGATCATGTGATTCCAAGTTGTAAGACTTTATGGTTTGTAATGAATGATGACTGTGATACTTAACTATTATGCCTCGCAACAACAATATTCCTGGGATTGCGATGTATGACATAATAGGCATCCGGACTTAAAAATCCGGGTGTTGACAAGTTGGTATCAGAGCCATTGTTTGACCTTAGGAGACCCTAGTTTAGAATGGACGTCCTGAAAAATTTAGTTTCAAAAAGGAATGAAGTATTTCTGAAAAACTAAGTCTTTGTCTTCTCCTTAAATTCCGTTGAAAAATAAGAAGCCATGTTCTTCCTTAAGAAATATACCTAAAATTTTGCCACACTTAGACACATCTCTAACTTACTCATCCATTTCACTTTCAGATGGAGCCCTACGTCCAGACGGAGACCTACGATCTGGAGAACGGAGGAAGTCTGGTGTTCGAGCGCGACTTGTACCTCGGTGTCCGAGAGGCTCGAACGCCCACCTCCCCAGCTCCATGGAGTCCGGATCCACGACACCCCCACCGGGGAACAAGCAGTGGATGATCACCGCTGATTTGAAGGGAAGTTCGGAGCCTCCCATCTCGGAGAGGATCCTTTTCTCCTTCAAGGCATGCAACTGGCCGGACGGGCTTGCTCACGCTCTTCAGGAGGGACTTGCTCGGGTGTGCGGACAGAACATCGCCGCACTCCGGGGAAGCCGATTCGCCTACTTCGCCAGACACGACACCGTGGGAGAGCCCATGGCACTCTCTTCGCACCCAGTGCTCGGGATTCATGTGGAGCATTTGGACTTTATGCTTCATGAGACCCGGAAGGACCTGGAGCGGACGCGTGTTCACAACCACCGTGCCCAGATGGCCTTGGCGCACCATACCGACGCCATCAGGATGCTCGCCAAGGACCGCAAGTCACTCCGCCTGCAGCGCGCCAAGAAGGATGCCACCATCAAGCGTCTTCGTGAGAGGATACGCGCCCTGGAGATCACTGTCCGGACTCAGCAGGACCAGATTCAGGAGATGGAGGAGGATGGAGAAGACATCCAGGGAGGCGATGACTTCCTGAGTGACGACAACGACTTTGAGGATGATGAGTTCACTGATGAGGAGGACTACGAGTTCCTTGAAGCCGAGGAGGATGGGATCATCACCATCGATGTGGACGTTGATATTGAGGGGTAGTTGCACTAGCTCACATGTGTAGGAATGGCTTGTACCCCGTCCTTTGTATCGTAGCATAAAGGGTTCTTAAAACCCTGGGTATGAGTATGTATCCGGTCCCTTGTATCGTAGAAGGAAGAAAAAGGGTTCTTAAAACCCTGGTTATGTTCGCATGTAATCTGGGATGCATGAATGAATGAATGTTGTGTGCTATCATCCAAAAACGTTAACAAGTTTTAAAGGTTTTTTTCAAAACTACCCCAAACAAGACATAGAATTTTTCCCCCTTATCTCATAATCTGTCTACCTGTTCAGATGACTCGTCCGAATCGCAACGCGAACCCGGATGCGATGATGCAACTGCTACGGACACTCGATGGCGACATGGAGACTGATCGAGCTGAACGCCAAGCCAACTTAGCAGCATTGCAGCAGCTGGCCCACAACAACTTTGGCCATGGCAACCATGATCACCCTGGGTCCAAACTCAAGAATTTCCAGAACACAAACCCCCCTGTTTTCAGCAAGACTGAAGAGCCCTTAGATGCAGACGACTGGCTGCAAACCATGGAAAATAACCTTGAAGTGGCTGGAGTAGAAGCCAATGAGAAAGTGCTGTTTGCCACGCACTACTTAGCCGGACCCGCTAGAGCCTGGTGGACTAGCACCCGTGCCATGAACGGAGGTCAAGTCATGACTTGGGCAGACTTCAAGCTCAAGTTCAGCAAGTACCATGTGCCCCCGGGTCTGATCAAGAAGATGAGGGATGAGTTCCGTGAACTCAAACAAGGCCGGATGACGGTGGTAGAATACCGCGACAGGTTCCTTACTCTGTCAAGGTACGCCCCCGACGAGACTGACACCACTGAGAAGAGGCAGGAGAGATTCCTAAACGGACTGCATGATGAGATGCAGACTGTCCTTGTCAACATACCCTTCGCAGACTTAGAAGCCCTAGTGGATTCCGCCATCCAGATGGAAGGCAAACTTAACCAAGCCAATGAGAATCGCAAACGCCGGATGATGCACCAGAGTGGGCCCAGATCATGCCCCTAAGTATCGCCCTGACTCAAGTGGAGGTTTCACTCCCGAAACAACAACAAACCCCCGATGCGGACTTCACGCCCGGGTTATCAAACCGGAGTGGAGGAAACCCCAGTGCCAGGAGGCCACCACAACAACAACCACAACTACCGTAACCACACCAACAACTTCAACCGCGCCCCGATGCGAGCCCCCAACACCAACAACAACAACACCAACACCGCGCCCAGGACTGGGAGCAACGCCATTCCCGTTGCGACCAAGGACAAGACCACTATCACTTGTTATGAGTGTGGTGTAGTGGGGCACTACTCCAACGAGTGTCCCAAGAGGCTCGCCAAGCTCGCAGGCAACACCGCAGCACTCGCTCAAGAAGCAACGCCGTGTCTCCACCGGCAAAAAGTTCGCCCCCAACAACCCCAATAACCGCAGTGGCCGTCTGTTCCACATAAATGCTGAAGAAGCCCAGGAAGCACCAGATGTTGTACTGGGTATGTTTTCTGTTAATTCAGTACCTGCCAGAGTGTTGTTTGATTCCGGAGCATCTCATTCCTTTGTCACCGAAGATTTTGCATCCACCAGTAAAATTCAACCCATCAGCTTGAAACATGTCATGATAGTTCAAATTCCCGGATCAACCACCAAAGCCAGAAAATTTTGCAAAAATGTACCCATCAAAATCCATGAAGTAGACTTCTATGCCAACCTGATTATTTTGGGAACCAAAGGTTTGGAAGTAGTACTAGGAATGGACTGGATGGCAAAACACCATGGATTGATTGATCGTGCCAAGAAAGCCATCACCATGACCAAGCAAGCACCGGTATCCTAGTAGAGCACATCTCCGAAAGATTACCCCGGAAATTTACCTCGTAACCAAGGTATAGCCAAACCAACGCTCGGATCAAATCGAGGTCGTATGCCGATATCCCGATGTGTTTCCCGAAGGTCTACCCGTATGCCCCCGCATCGGGATATCGAGTTTATCATTGAGTTAATCCCTGGAACAGGACCTATAGCCCAGAGAGCCTACAGCATGAATCCAGCAGAACTGGTGGAATTGAAGAAACAACTGGATGATCTTTTAGCCAAAGGTCTGATCCGACCAAGTTCGTCGCCTTGGAGATCCCCTGTGTTGTTTGTGGACAAGAAAGATGGTGCCAGTCGCTTATGTACGGACTATCGTAAGCTTAACGATGTCACCATCAAAAACAAATACCCCTTACCAAAGATAGAAGACCTCGTTTGATCGCTTGACTGGTGCCACCGTGTTCTCTAAGATTGATCTTAGGACTGGTTATCATCAGCTGAAGATCCGTGCCTCGGATATTCCCAAAACTGCCTTCACCACCAGATATGGACTGTATGAGTACAATGTCATGTCGTTTGGATTAACCAATGCCCCCGCTTATTTCATGAACCTCATGAATAAGATTTTCATGAACTTCTTGGATAAGTTTGTCGTTGTTTTCACCGATGACATTCTCATCTATTCCAAAACCGAAGAGGAGCACGAGCAACACCTGGAAGCTGTCCTAGATACCCTGAGGGAACATCACTCGTACGCTAAGTTTAGCAAATGTGAGTTTTGGCTCGAAGGAGGTAGGATTCCCGGGACACATCTTGTCTCGCAGGAGGTATTGCCGTAGATCCCGCCAAGATCAAAACAGTGAAAGAATGGAAAGCCCCAACCACTCAGACTGATGTCCGAGCCTTTCTGGGATTGGCTGGATACTACCGTAGGTTTGTTGAAGGATTTTCCAGTATCGCCCGACCAATGACCCAGCTGTTGAAAAAGGATAAGAAGTTTGAATGGACGGAGAAGTGTGAGGAAAGTTTCCAGACCCTGAAAACCAGACTGACTACAGCCCCAATCTTAATCATGCCGGATATCACCAAACCCTTTGATGTCTACTGTGATGCGTCCAAGATTGGTCTTGGATGTGTGTTGATGCAGGAAGGCAAGGTGATCTCATACCTGTCCCGGCAACTAAAGCAACATGAGCAGAACTATCCCACCCATGACCTCGAACTTGCAGCTGTAGTCTTAGCTTTGAAAGTGTGGCGTCATTACCTCATGGGTAATCGATGCGAGATCTATTCTGATCACAAGAGCCTGAAATACATTTTCACCCAGAAAGAACTAAACATGAGGCAGAGGAGATGGTTAGAATTGATAAAAGACTATGATATGGAAATCCATTACCACCCCGGCAAAGCCAATGTAGTGGCAGATGCCCTGAGTAGACTGCCATGTCAGTTAAATTCCATGATAGCATCCGAACAACCCAGCCTACACCTAGAATTTGAGCAGTTCAGAATGGAGCTAGTCAGCGAAGGATTCCTAGCCAGCATACAACTTCAGCCCACCCTGATTGGTCAGATCAAGGAAGCCCAGAAGGGAAATGCCAGCATCGACGGAATCAAGACTCAGTTAGCCGCAGGAAAAGCCCCGGGATTCACTGTAGATGAGGAAGGAGTTCTTTGGTACAAAGAACGCCTGTGTGTACCATCGGACTCAGAGTTGAAGCAAGTCATTCTGCAGGAAGCCCATGACACCCTTTATTCGATCCACCCCGGCGGTACCAAGATGTACCAGGATTTGAAGGAACAATTCTGGTGGCATGGAATGAAGAGAGAAATTGGAAGCTACATCGCCAAGTGTGACATCTGTCAGCGAGTCAAGGCAGAACATCAACGACCCGCAGGACTGCTGCAACCTTTGCAGATTCGGAATGGAAGTGGGACTCGCAGGGAATGGACTTTATCACAGGACTGCCCAAATCCAGCAGAGGAAATGATTCCATCTGGGTAGTTGTCGATAGACTGACCAAAGTAGCCCATTTTATCCCCGTAAAAACCACCTACCAAGGCCCAAAGTTAGCGGAGCTGTATATCTCTAGAATTGTCGCCCTGCACGGAACCCCCAAGTCGATAGTATCGGATAGAGGATCACAGTTCACCTCGAGATTCCGCGTGAAAGTGCATGAAGGACTCGGAACCCGGCTAAGTTTCAGCACCGCCTACCACCCGCAGACGGATGGACAGACGGAAAGAGTCAACCAGATACTGGAAGATATGTTGAGAGCTTGTGTACCGGAGTATGGATCCAAGTGGGAAGATTGCCCGCCTTATGCAGAATTCTCTTACAACAACAGCTTACCAAGCCAGCCTACAGATGGCCCCCTTTGAAGCCCTGTACGGAAGGAAATGCCGTACCCCCCTGAACTGGTCGGAAGTAGGAGAAAGCCAAGTCTTCGGCCCAGATGTTCTTCGAGAAGCGGAAGAGAAGGTGCACAAGATCCGCGAGTACCTCAAGACGGCGCTAGTCAAGGCGGAAGAGCTACGCCGACAAGAGACGCCGAGAGATGACCTTTGAGATCGGAGACTTTGTCTATCTCAAG
>NC_061512.1:243115010-243202036 GCF_022539505.1 Lolium rigidum | reverse complement strand
ACAGCAAAACTCACATAAAAGACATATGGTAAACATTATAAGACTCCATACCGTCTTCCTTGTTGTTCAAAACTCAATACTAGATGTTATCTAGACTCTAGAGAAACCAAATATGCAAACCAAATTAGCAAGCTCTAAGTATTTCTTCATTAATGGGTGCAAAGTATATGATGCAAGAGCTTAAACATGAGCACAACAATTGCCAAGTATCAAATTATCCAAGACATTTTAGCAATTTACTACATGTATCATTTTCCAATTCCAACCATATAACAATTTAACGAAGATGAAACTTCGCCATGAATACTATGAGTAGAGCCTAAGGACATATTTGTCCATATGCTACAGATGAGCGTGTCTCTCTCCCATAAAGTGAATGCTAGGATCCATTTTATTCAAACAAAACAAAAAACAAAAACAAACCGACGCTCCAAGCAAAGTGCATAAGATGTGACGGAATAAAAATATAGTTTCAGGGGAGGAACTCGATAATGTTGTCGATGAAGAAGGGGATGCCTTGGGCATCCCCAAGCTTAGACGCTTGAGTCTTCTTAATATATGCAGGGGTGAACCACCGGGCATCCCCAAGCTTAGAGCTTTCACTCTCCTTGATCATATTGCATCATACTCCTCTCTTGATCCTTGAAAACTTCCTCCACACCAAACTCGAAACAACTCATTAGAGGGTTAGTGCATAATAAAAATTCACATGTTCAGAGGTGACACAATCATTCTTAACACTTCTGGACATTGCATAAAGCTACTGGACATTAGTGGATCAAAGAAATTCATCCAACATAGCAAAAGAGGCAATGCGAAATAAAAGACAGAATCTGTCAAAACAGAACAGTCCGTAAAGATGGATTTTATTAGGCCACCAGACTTGCTCAAACGAAAATGCTCAAATTGAATGAAAGTTGCGTACATATCTGAGGATCATGCTCGTAAATTGGCGTAATTTTCTGAGCTACCTACAGGGAGATAGACCCAGCATTCGTGACAAGAAAGAAATCTGGAACTGCGCTAGAATCCAAATCTAGTACTTACTTTTCTATCAAAGACTTTACTTGGCACAACAAAACATAAAACTAAGATAAGGAGAGGTTGCTACAGTAGTAAACAACTTCCAAGACACAAATATAAAACAAAAATACTGGAGTAAAAACATGGGTTGTCTCCCATAAGCGCTTTCTTAACGCCTTTCAGCTAGGCGCAGAAAGTGTATCTCAAGTAACATCGAGAGATGAAGCATCAACATCATAAGCTCCCACATTTGTAGTGGTACTAGGGGCTTTGTCAATTTTAGGCCTATAATAATATTTCTTTGGTTTAGGCACTTTAGAGGCATACATAAACTTTTGCTCCTTCCCCACATAAGCTTTCTCTCTAAACTGTAAAGATGAAAAGGTTGAACACAAAGTTCCCATAGCTTTTTCAAGTTCGCCAATCCTATTAATTTGATTATCATGGTCAACACAAGTTCCTAGGACACTAATTCTTTCATCAATTCCTCCTAAGGATTTATCAAGTTCATCAGCTTTATCAAGTAATATCTCCAACTTAGTTTCAACACTCGAAAATTTTTCTCTATGGTTTCCAATTTTTTCATAACATCCTCAAGGGAGGTTTCAATTTTAGTTTCATTAACAGGTGGTGTTCCAAATAAACTCTCAATAATGCAGCTAGCTTCTAAAGCGGGAGCACCTAGGAAGTTACCTCCCGCGAGACAATCAAGAACATATCTATTCCAGCTAGAGATACCAACATAAAAATTCCCGAGTAGGATAGTAGTGGAGTGTTTCTTAGTACACCTATTATGGGCATCACTAATTCTATACCAAGCATCTTTTAAACATTCTCCCCCTTGTTGCTTAAATGAACGAACTTCAACTTCGGGATTACTCATTTTAGCGGTAGTAAATAAGACAAACTAGATAAAATAAATGCAAGTAAACTAATTTTTTTTGTGTTGTTGATATGGCAAACAAGATAACAAATAAAGTAAAGCTAGCAACTAATTTTTTTTGTGTTTTGATATAATGCAGCGAACAAAGTAGTAAATAAAATAAAGCAAGACAAAAACAAAGTAAAGAGATTGAGAAGTGGAGACTCCCCTTGCAGCGTGTCTTGATCTCCCCGGCAACTGGAGCTCGAGAAAATATGCTTGATGGCGTGTATTTCACACGTTCGTTGGGCAACCCCAAGAGGAAGGTATGATGCGCACAAGCAGCAAGTTTTCCCTCGGAAAGAAACCAAGGTTTATCGAACCAGGAGGAGCCAAGAAGCACGTTGAAGGTTGATGGCGGCGGATGTAGTGCGGCGCAACACCGCAGATTCCGGCGCCAACGTGGAACCCGCACAACACAACCAAAGTACTTTGCCCCAACGAAACAGAGTGAGGTTGTCAATCTCACCGGCTTGTCTGTAACAAAGGATTAACCGTATTGTGTGGAAGATGATTGTTTGCAGAGAAAATAGTAAAAACAAGTATTGCAGCAGATTTGTATTTCAGTATTAAAAGAATGGACCGGGGTCCACAGTTCACTAGAGGTGTCTCTCCCATAAGATAAAGGGATTTCTATTTTCGTGCCCTCCGGTCCTTAGTTGTACTCAGTTTTCCCCAGCCTCCTTAGTTTTTCCTCGCTTTTCCCCAAGCCCTTGTTTGAAACCCGTGCAGAGCGCTCGGACGCGCAGGATTCCCGCTTAGTTGACCGTTCGTCACGTGTGGGGCCGCGTCTTGTGGGGCCGAGTCGTGTGGGCCCGCGTCGCGTGGGGCTGGTAGAAAGGGACCGCGTGGGACAGGACGAGAAGCGTTTGGTTGCACGTGAGCAGGAGCTGGGTTCCGTCTCTCTCGGCCCCAAATTGGCATCCCTATTAAGTGCACCTTTTTCCCCTCTTTCTCTCTCGTCCTTTTCACCAAATTAGTATAAAATCTAGAGAAGCTTGCATTTCTGACTTTCTTCAATTATTTGTGCCTTTTGGCCCTCGTTGTTTGCCCAATATGGCAGCAAATCTAGTACTCCCTCCGGTTCATATGTATGTAGTTAAATCTAGAAGCAAATCTCCAGGATAATGTACGATAAATTCACAAGTCATAGTAAATCAAGAAAACTAAGTACGGCCAACAAAATATAGTAGACTAGGGATAGATAATCCCTAGATAATATGGATAGATAATAGGCTGCATACACAGCAGCCAACATAGTAACAGAGTTCTTCACAAGCACCATCATACTAACATAACAACAAGGGATCCCTAGCTAACAACAAAGGGATCCCAACAACAAACTAGGAGGCAAGCAGCAGACAGCAAGCACACGTCCGAGACTCCGCCTACCCCATCCGGCTCTCCCTCCACTTGTTGCTCTTGCTCCCCTTGGGAGCCTTGGGCTTGAGCGGAGGCATGCGCCCGGCGGAGATCTCCACCCGCCGCAAGCCGCGGAGGTGCATGCCGAGCGCCCCGTGCTTGGCGCGGAAGGAGTGGACGTTCACCGTCGTGCCGACCTTGGGGAAGGTGTTGCCGATGTTCTCAGCATGCGTGACGAGGCAGTTGAAGTCCGTGGCGCCGAGTCTCCCGGTGCGAAGGGGCACCTGTACACCTCCTTGGCGAAGTACGAGATGTACTCGGCCGACCTGCAGCCTCCGCAGAGACTCGGCGAGTCTTGACGTCCTCCTCGCTCTTCGTCGCTGCCGACGTCGCCGCCGACTTCCGATCCATATCAAACAGAAACTAGTGAATGAGTTGCAACGATGACTAACGTACATGATAACAAAGTTAAGAAAAACGAGTCAGCCTCGCTTAGAGTGGACATGATTATATATCTACGTGGAAGGGGTAAGCGAACTAAAGCTCATGCACAACGATTTGAACACGGCAATGGTTCGCCGAACCCTCCCCGTAAAAATTTGTGCCCAACCATTCATCATAGGCAAAGAAACAGATTCTAGATCTGAACTAGATCTGAACTTGAACACATTCGAGATTATTTGCAAAATTAAACGGTTGATATCTTTTGATTAGTGCATAAAATAACCGATTGAGATCCCATGATTACTTGCATAAATTAACCGATTGAGATCCAATATTACTTGCATAAATTAACCGAACAGACCGAACCCCAAATCAAGAAGTGATCAAAACAAAATGGAATAAAATCGGCGCAAATATTAGCCCAATACTCATCCATCTACAGATCCATCTACACCAGCAAAAATAGGGTTCAAAAAGGAATGGGGAACAAAAAGGAAGCAAACCGTAGTTACCTCGTTCCATGGGTCCTCCAGGGAGGTGTCGTAGGGGTTCGGGGCGGGACGTACGGCACGGGGTCGTAGGGGTCCCATCCCGCCGGGATCCGACCGCCACCGGCGGCAGCAGCCTCCGATGCACCGGCGGCGGCGGCGGCGGCGGCGTCGTCCGTCGAGGGGACGGGGCCGAAGATGGAGGCGTCGCGCTTCGAGCCAACCTCGACGATGGGATTGGCATTCTCCTTGTCCATCTCTCCGGCGGAGGAAGAGGAAGAGGAAGAGGGAGAGGGAGAGGGTTTTTGCTTTGGAGAAGATGATGGCACGTGGGAGAGAGTTGGCGATGCGTGAGCGAGTGAGAGTGACAGAGACAATGCGAGGAGGCGTCTATAAAGGCGAGGGGTGGTTAATGCGACCCGCGTCCTACGCGTGCACAGGTGCACGTCTGCACGTCTTGGACTTCTGCAACGCGACACGCGTCCACGATTGCACGTCTCGACTTCTCCACCGCGGCCCGCGTCTACGCGTCAACAATTGCACGTGTCCTCGAGTCTAACCCTGGAAATTTAGATATACTCAGGTATACCCTCGAGTCTTATACTAGCATTTTTTGTGTGCTCAATTTTCCCCTCGAGTGCTAATATCGGCTAGTGCAATATACTCAGTTTTACCCTCAAGTGGCTGGTCAACGGAGAGTCAACAAATGGGATTAACTAGTTAAATGAGTCATTTAATGTGCAAAAAAATCCTAAAAAGAGTGGCACTTACTCATGGAGTCTTTACCACAAATTGACACTTCTCAAATCATAGATAAATCATAGATAAATCAAGTTTTACCACAAATTGCCACTTCTCAAATCACCTAGTAGCTATGAAGGTGCATGGTTTTCCACAATAAGCCCTTCCCAAAACAAGCTTCCCCCAAATCATACTTTGTCTAAATGAGGCCACAATTCTCACACCGATGTATATTGGTATTGCAAATAGTTTGAGGTAGGCCAAGATGGGTTTCATTGTACAAAACACGCATTTTCCATTTTTTAAATCTCATATTTGAATCCCTTAGTCTATTTACTACTCGAGTGCCCTTGGTTTCTTGATAGTACTCGCTTTTGCCCTCTCTCTTCACAAATTCTCGCAGACGTGCATCATCGCCTCCGATTGGTCTAGCCCATGTCACGCGGATCGTGCCCACCGACCGTTGATCGTATGATATAGGGAACGGGCAGGATAACCCCTCTCTCTCTGTTGGCGGTTAATTAGCTTCCACCCTCTAAGTATGCTCGAAGGGCGGTTTTCCGTATTATTTTTCACGCGCTAAAAATTATAAACTGTTTTAGGCGTTATTTTTCACGCAAAAAATGATAAACCATCACCGATTTGTTGTTACCATTACTTTTCACGCAAAAAAAATGATAAACCATCACCGATTTGTTGTTGCCATTACTTTTCACGCAAAAAAATGATAAACCATCAACAATTTGTTGTAGCCATTACTTTTCACGCAAAAAAAAATGATAAACCATCACCGATTTGTTGTTGCCATTACTTTTCACGCAAAAAATGATAAACCATCAACAATTTGTTGTAGCCATTACTTTTACGCAAAAAATGATAAACCATCAACAATTTGTTGTTGCCATTACTTTTCACGCAAAAAATATGATAAACCATCACCGATTTGTTGTTGCCATTACTTTTCACGCAAAAAATGATAAACCATCAACAATTTGTTGTAGCCATTACTTTTCACGCAAAAATGATAAACCATCAACAATTTGTTGTAGCCATTACTTTTCACGCAAAAAAATGATAAACCATCAACAATTTGTTGTAGCCATTACTTTTCACGCAGTAAAAAACCTAATTTGTTACAAAAGCTGGTTTCGATGAGACCTAACCAAGTTTGGCATACATGATGGCATACCTATAACAACAAGGAATATCTAAAAGGGAAAGTTTCGGAAAATTTAGGGTGAAAATGATGCCATACATGATGCTGTTTTTCGAGGTTTTGACCCGAAAATCAATTGGGTATTGTAAAGGGAAATAAAAAGTTCGAAAAATGTAAAAACGAAACAATCTATCTATCTATGTATAGAAGATCAGCTGTATGAAATTTGAGGTTATTTAGAGAAGGTAGAAAAAATCACCTTGTTAGAAAAGCTGGTTTCAGCGAGACGAAACGGCATGCGCTTAAGCAAAGTGATTTTTTCGAACATCTCCAAATGACCCCAAATTTTCCATACATGATGACATACGTGTAACAACAAGGAACCCTATCTAAAAAGTGTCAAAAAAGTTTGCCCAACCGTATAGCTCTATCAAAAAGAACCTCACCATGGCGCTAGTATAATTTTGGGATAGTTACAAACTTTCGTTACCTAACCTTCAACATGAAACTTGTTTCAAATTCATTTTGGCCTACAAGAAACAAATCCCAACTTGATTCGAGCACCACAGCCTCCAAACGATGCCGATGCCGATATCGGCATGGTCGAACGGCTATGCTCGCCGCCACCGCTAGGTCAACGTCGGGATGCACCCTCAATCCCGTCCCCTCATTCGATCACCGACACACCGGAGATACCGCCGAGGCCAATGCCGAACGTACATGCCGATGCCAATGCCGATCATGCATGCACGCCGCCGTGGGCACGGCCACGCCGACCCGCTATGCGTCGGACGCCACAGCACCGCCGCGAGGTCTTTCCCTTCGCCACCACAATCTCCTAGCACCCACCTATACACGCCGAAAGGAGAGACACTAGTTTTCTCTACATTGCTCGCGTTCGTGTCCGACACGGTCGATCAAAGTTTTGAGGTGGTCGTCGATGTCGTCGACCATTTCTTCTCTTCTTTGCATGGTTAAACGCGTCTAGTTCATATCTATCTAATGCGTCCGGTCTCGCCTCATGCAGTTCTTTGTGGACGTCGATCTCATCTCGGCACCCCGCATGCCACCTCCTCCGTGCCATCGCTGTAGAGCTCCGTTTAAAAATCAAATCCTACCCGTGTATTGCCCCTTGTATCAGCGTCATGGCCGTACTTGTCATTTGATATACCGAAGCCCCACTCGTTCGCGTTTTGGTCGTGGATACGGCGATGCTTACGGTCAAACAAAGATGGATGGTCCGACGTGTCTTTGCAGGCTCTACGTGGCCCCACTAGTCGGAAGATAACGGTCAACCGTCGGGCAACCGGCCGTTACATCACGTGTGATGGTTTCAGACAAACGCTTGGGTAAAACTGAGGAAAAACTAAGGAGCTGGGGAAAACTGAGCACAACTAAGGACCCGAGGGCACAAAAATAGAAAGCCCTACTATAAAACTGTTACTACTGATAAACTCTTGCGAGCAAGTCTGTTTCCAGGTGCAGCTGAATTGACAACTCCGCTGTTAAGGCTTTCAAGTATTCTTTGTCTCCCCTTGTGTCGAATCAATAAATTGGGTAATACTTCCCTCGAAGACTGTTGCGATCCCCTATACTTGTGGGTCATCAGTGATCTCCCAGCTCACGGACGAATACAAGTGCGAGAGTGAGTCACTCTTCCCATATTGTATGGAATGTCGTGGGCTGATGACACATTTTCGGTACATCAATTTCAATTGGGTCCCAAGGTCTCAGAATACCGACGCCAATGATCTCGCACAGATGGCGTCAGGATACAAGGACATACCGGACGGGTCGAAGTTCGAGTGCGGCTCCCGGAACAGGATGACTGGAGAGCCGATATCTTCAATTACTTGAAGGATTCGGCTCGGGGCACCTAAACGGATAAGATACAAGGCTATGAAATATGTCCTTATAGGAGATGACATGTTCTACAGGACGTTGGAAGGGTTACTACTCAAATGCCCGGGACCAACTGAGTCTAATCGGCTCTTACATGAGGTGCATGAAGGCGCCTGTGGAACTCACCAATCGGCTTATAAGATGAAGTGGCTGATTAGGCGATCGGGGTTTTATTGGCCCACCATGCTTGAGGACCTGCTTCAAGTACTACAAGGGATGCCAAGCGTGTCGGATGTTCGGGAAGATTCGGATGGTACCCGCATCGGCGATGAACCCCATCATCAAGCCTTGGCCATTTCGAGGTTGGGGCATGGATATGATCGGAAAAATCCATCCTCGCGTCGAGCAAAGGCCACGAGTGGATTCCGGCCATTACAGCATTACTTCACCAAATGGGTGGAGGCCGTTCCTATGAAGAAGGTAAAATCGGAAGATGTTATCCAATTTGTCAAAGAACACGTCATTCATAGGTTCGGGATTCCCCAAACCATCACGACCGATGGAGGTTCGGTCTTTATTTCTAAAGAATTCAGAAAGTTCTGCGATGACATGGGGATTAAGCTGATCCGATCATCTCCATACTATGCTCAAGCCAACGGGCAAGCTGAAGCGTCCAATCAAAGCCCGATCAAGCTGATTAAGAGGAAGATTGACGAGAACCCTAGGGTGTGGCATGAGACATTGTCAGAAGCTTTGTGGGCCTATCGCATGTCATGCCATGGAGCTATAAAGACTTCGCGATACCAGCTTGTCTATGGGCAGGAAGCCGTATTACCTTGGGAAATTACGGCTGGATCGAGACGTGTCACGTTTCAGAATGACCTGACAGCTGAAGAATATGCAACCCTGATGAGTGACACTATTGAGGATGCAACGGAACTTAGACTTTGGTCGTTGGAGAAGATTAAAGAGAACAAAGCCAGGGTAGCTCGTGCATACAATAAGAAGGTGAGACCAAAGGAGTTTCAAGTTGGTGATCTAGTATGGGAAGCCGTGTTGCCACTAGGAACCAAGGATAAAGCATATGGCAAATGGTCTCCTAATTGGCACGGTCCTTACAAAGTCGTCCAGGTTTTGAAGGGCAATGCATACATGCTCGAACAGTTGGATGGTGTAAAATTCCCAGTGGCCGTCAATGGCCAGCATCTCAAGAAGTATTTCCCAAGCATGTGGGATGATGGGCAGTGAGATATGGGGGCCGATTTTAAATCGACCAGTAAAAAAAATGTACATGCAAGTCACAGCCGATGCACAGACATCGACTTGAGAAAATATCCGAAGACAACAGTATACTAGTACAGCCGATGCACAGACATCGACCTCAGAATAATAAAAAAGCCGATGCATTGCCATCGACTCTAGAGGAACAAGCTCAATTGAGCAGGTTAACAGATCGGTTTCGGAGCCGGACATCATGACATCCGAGATGAATCTCCCGATGGATTTGCTCGAGGAGTTGAATCTGCGTGTTTGAGGTTGGAGGATGGTTTGGACATGGACTGGATCTGTTTGACCGTGTGAATAGGCAACTGTTTGGCCTCAAATCGTGTTTATAGTGCAGGCCGATGCCCTGCCATCGGCTCTTTGTGCAGCGGCTTTGTTTGACAATCGGCAAAATTGACAAGAAATCAAAATTAATAGGGGAATATTTTCTTCATTAATAATAGGATTTCTTACAAAGAAAGAGCCGATTTCTCAAGGGAGGAAGAACAAAAGAAAGGTCTATTGACCAATCTGCTACTACTACTACTAGGCCTATACTAGTAGATCCTAGTCTACGGGCCGTCGCTGCCCTCGTCGTCGTCATCGGAGCTCTCGTCGGCGCTGCTACCGGCGGGCTCCTCGTCGCTGCTCCAGTGGCCCTCATTGGGGGCCTCCTCATCTTCATCATCGTCGTCGTTGTCGGATCCGGCGCGGAAGCGCTTCGCCGGCGGGTAATCCTCGAGGGAGTCGTCGTCGTCGTCTTCCTCCTCCTCTTCCTCGGAGGAGGTGTAATCGTCCCAGGAGAACGAGTCGTCCTCGCTCTCCGATTCCAGTTCCCCATCGGCGAGGAACCGGAGGTCTTCATCTCCGCCGGTCAAGGACCCGTCGTCCTCGGACCGGACGGAGGAGGCATGGTCCTCCTGGTCCCACTCCTCCGGGGCGCGCTCGTCGTGCGCCGCCATCGAAGCCGCCATCGGATCCCACTCTGGCGTGGGTTCGCGGGAGGAGGAGGAGGAGAAGGACTGGGAGGAGAGATCCGACGAGGCGGAGGAGGAAGAGGAGGAAGACATTGCTCTGAGATTGGGGTTTCTTGGTGCCGATGGCCAGAACAGAGCAAGGGGATGAAGTGGAGAACTGTTTGGAGCGGTTAAATAAAAGGGGATATGGTGGAGATTCAATGACACAGCAGTTTCCGAGGAAGTGGTGCCCAAAGAAAAAAAAAATTGCCAGGTCACGCGGAGAAGTTGAGAAGGCAAGGCATCATGATGAAGTGTACTGCGACGGTTCTGCTCTGCCACGACATGACCCGACGAAGAAAAGCGAGTGATTTTGGAATTATCATTTCCAAAACCAGGGGGCATGTGTTATCACCAGAATTTGACCGGATCGGAGGTGGGCCGCGATTAAGATGGGCTTGAAGAATATACATGGAAGATATACATGAATCGGCCTTGTATACAAAGTTTGGGCTAGTTTGCCCGTGTATCTGTAAATATAGTAGGATACATGTCGGTTAGATAGAATTTGGCTCGTGCACGGTTGGGATTATTCCCACGTTAGAAAGTCTACGGACTATAAATATGTATCTAGGGTTATTGAGAAAAAACAACAATCACGTTCACCACAAACCAATCTAGGCGCATCGCCAACCCCTTGTTTCGAGGGTTTCTTCCGGGTAAGCATCATGCTGCCTAGATCGCATCTTGCGATCTAGGCAGTATACGTTTATTCATTGTTCATGCGTTGCTCGTGCTGAAGCCTTGTTGATGGCGAGCAATGTAGTTATCATAGATGTGTTAGGGTTAGCATTGTTTCATCGTGTCACATGCTTTTTTCTATGCAACCCTTAGACGTCTATCCGCCCTTATACCTACCTTAGGTGTAAGGCCGGCACCCCGCTTGATCATTGTTTAGTAGATCCGATCTGTTATGATTGCTCCTTGTTCTTCAGGGATTAGTTTAATATCTGCATAGTTAGGCCTTGCAAACGGGTTGAAGGATCCAGTAGCACGTAGGGTGTAGTTTGCTAGCCCTAGATAAGATGTTACGGGGATCAACTTCATGTTGGTTTTTAGGCCTTGTCTAGGGTTGGTTTATTATCACCGTGCGTGGCTGCCAGGCTCAATCACGCGTAGGATGTTCCGATTATGTGGTGAAAACCCTAAATCGTCGTAGGTCGTTTTAGCTTTATATTGATCAAGCAGGACCACCAGGTGATCGTATACCTCATACGAATCATGGGTGGATCGGCTCCTTGAGCCGATTCACAGGACAACCTGAGAGCCGATCGAGGCTCGTATTTAATGTTTACGTGTATGCCATGCATGAAACTAAGCGAAGCAAATCCATCACCTTCCTGACCAGGTATAGGTCAGGTGGCACGCCCTTGCACCAGCATCGGACGTGCGTGTCGAGGCTTTGCGGGCCGTCGCTCGAGGGACCAGGGCCAGCCGCAGTCCTGGGAGCCTCCCGGATCTACTGTGTTGCCCGTCGTTGCTCGCCGGTGGGTTTCTAACCGCAACAGTTTGTTAAGGTTTTCTTGGTGGCAGGTTGCGTAGGAAGACTCCATGAGTAGGTGCCACTATGTTTTTATTTTTTTGAATTTTTTTGCGCATGAAATGCCTCAATTAGATATGTTAATCTCATTTGTTGACTCTCTGTTGACTAGCTACTTGAAGGTAAAACTGAGTATATTGCACACGCCAGTCTAAGTACTCGAGGGGAAAATTGAGTACAGATAAAATTTCTGTATAAGGCCCGAGGTTATAACTGAGTACACCAAACGTCCCAGGGTTAGACTCGTGTCGCGGTGCACGCTGCAGCCGTGCATAGCGGACGCGTGTTGCGGTACACGCCACCTTCGTCTTTATAGAGCCCTTTTCCTCTCCCTCGACGCACGTTCTCACTGCAACCGCCTCTTCTGTCCCATCATCTTCTCCACAACCGAAGAAAAAACCCCGAAGAAAACCGCCGGCGATGGAGAAGAATGAGATGCCCATTGTCGGCGCATCAGCCGCCGGCGCATCGGCCGCTGCCCCCGTCCAGGCCCATGTCGCTTCTTCCAACGTAGCAGCCGGCGCATCAACCGCCGGCGCATCGGCTGCTGCCCCCGTCCAGGCCCCTGTCGCTGCTTCCAACATAGCAGCCGGCGCATCAGCCGCCGGCGCATCGGCCGCCGCCACCGTCCAGGCCCCCGTCGCTTGGGACCCATACGAACCAGTGCCGTACGTCGCGCCGGAGAACCCCTACGACACCAGCATCGTCGACGACGAGCCGGAGGTAACCCTTTGCTCCCTTGTTCTTATCCCATTTCAGTCCTTTTGTGTTAGATCTAGCGTTATTAGGGTTCCTATGTTCCTAGTTCAATCCATTTGTGTTAGATCTAGCGTTATTAGGGTGCGTCTGTTCCTAGTTCAATCCATTTGTGTTAGATCTTGCGTTATTAGTGCTTGTGATTTGCTTTTGTTTAAGATTTGTGCCGATGATGATGAATATTTGGGCACAAATTGATTCAGAGGTTTGGTCGATAAACAATTGGTGTGTTCAAATTTGTTGTGCATGATCTTTGGTTTACTCACTCAAATCCTAGATATAAGTGTGTCCAATGTAACTGAGGCTACCTCTTTTTTTCGAGCCCATATTATGATGCATGATCTTTGTTCACTCTCTGTTCCATCATCGTTGCAATTGACTCCGTGTTTTTTGCACGATCTTTGGTGCTACGTGACAGAGTGCGAGCAGCGACGTCGACGAGCCGACGACGAGTCCTTCCACACCAAGACTCGTCACGTCCTCGGGAGGCTGCAGTCCCGCCATTACGATGGCCCCTTTGCTCGAGGCATTTACAAGTGCCCCTTCGCAACAGGAAGCTCCGCGCCACCGACTTCAACCGCCCGGTGAACCATGCTGAATCCATTGGCGGATGCGGCGCTAGAGTTGGAACGACGGTGAACGTGCATGCGTTCATGGCCAAACACAAAGCACTTGGGATTCACTCGCGCAACCTCCAGGCGAGTCACGGGCGCAACCCGGAGGCGTTGAACATGCCTACTCGCACTCTCTGTATGTGACTGCTCTATCTGTAGAGCAGCTTAAATTCATGTAAAATGTAGCTTATGTTGTAGGGTTCTATCGGTACTATGTTGGCTGCTGTATGCAGCTTATCCTATATTTTTTCCGGATTTGTGCCCTAGATTTCCTACCTGATTGGGTAAAAACGAAGGCATAAAGAAATGAATGTCGTTAAAAAACGTAAGGAGAAGGTGCTCTAGATTTGCTACCAATTTGGGCTATCAAATATGAATGAGATCGAGCGAGAGAGAGGAAAAAGGTACATTGAAAACTGCTAATCTAGGCGAAAGAGACGAAACCACTCGTGCCCACGTCCCGGACCCACACGGCTCCACACGCTACGGCTCCACACGCTACGGCCCCACACGCTACAGCCACACAAACATGGTCTCGTCCTGTCCCACGCGGTTCTTTCCTACCAGCCCCACACGACGCGGCCCCACAAACGACACGACCCCACTCGTCGGCCACGGAACGGCCAACTTAACGGATTCCTTCCGTCCGAGCTCCTTCTGCGGGTTTCAGACAAGGTCTTGGGGAAAACTGAGGAAAAACTAAGGAGCTGGGGAAAACTTAGCACAACTAAGGACCCGAGGGCACGAAAATAGAAATCCCTAAAATAAACAGGTGAAAGTAAGATGATATTGACCTATACACATTATCTTCATGGCCAACCAACACTAGTGGAAAACAGGGCTTTTGTGGAAGCCTTCTGTCGCGGGCGCGTCTGGACGCGCGACAAACGACCTGGCCACGTCGCCCCGAAACCCTTTGGAGAGGTCCGGGCCTTTTGTCGCGGCCTTTTGTCGTGGGCCATACCACGACCCGCGACAAAAGGGTCTGAGGCTTGGCGCCGCTTGCTGGCACCCCTTTTGTCGCGGGTCGTGGTACGGCCCGCGACAAAAGTCCCAGGCCTATATATACACACAGCCAGTCCCCCCACCTCCCTACATTTTTTTCCTTGGTGGTGAAAGGTGGAGGTTTATGCTAGCTCTTTTTTCTTGGGATTTCTATTTTCGTGCCCCTGGTTCGTTAGTTGTACTCAGTTTTCCCCAGCCTCTTAACTTTTCCTCGGTTTTCCCCTCCCTCTAGTTTGAAACCCCTCGCAGAGGCTCGGACGGGAGGGTTGCCGTCTTGTCAGAGGCCTTCCGTTACCGGTGACGGCTAGGGAGCCGCGGTGGTTTTGAGTTGACCGTTGCTTTCGAAATGTGTTGACTATTGACTGGAAGAGCTGACCCAAAGCTTTCCCCTCCGCCCGAGACTGGAGGAGCTCACACACCGCCCCTCCGCCGCCACGCCATCCTACCCACCTACCTTATGGCGTCGTCCGCCGCCGAGCCGGCCCCGCCCCCACCACCACCCCCGGGCTCCGCCTCCACCAGATCTGGATCTACCCCTGTCCTCTTTGTAATTCCGTCTGGTGTGCCGACTATTCCCGCCAGCCGTGGAGAAGATTGGAAATCGGAGGGATCTAACGCATGGATTCCATCTGGGTAAGCATCGTCTGCCTATGTGAATTAACAGTAGGCAGTTTTTGAGCGCCAATCGTTGTTGCTCAACTAACTGCGTTGCTTTTCGAATAGGATGGATCCAGCGCTGGCTTTTCGGCTGGTGGTTAGGCTGGATTCTAGCTTTACGCGTGATTCTAAACGCTGTAAGACTGGGTTTTACTTCCCTGCGGTGGTTGCAACCACCATCTCGTTAAGGGATTTCAAAGCTAACATCTACGATAAGTACACCTGGAGCTCTCTCGATGCAGTTCATTTTGAATATTTCAACAGCCCGGAGGGAAGATTTGTTCCACTAATTTCCGAAGAAGATCTGGGAATTCTTTTTTTCTTTGAATGCTTCTTGCCGGTTCGGTAAAATCCGTATCCATGTGGACAGGGGCCAGGCATCATCTGGTGCTGGGGCATCATCAGGTGGTCGGGCATCATGTCTCTCTACCGCCGCTCGCCTCGCTAATAGTGTGCGCCGTGGCGCTCCTTGTAGGTCCACAAGCAGCACCATCTGTCCCAGTGCTAGTGGTAGCCGAATCGTTCGTTCGGTCGATGTGGAGGACGATGCGTACATTGAGGATCGGCCTCCTCAAGATGATGAGGATGAGTTGATGTTTCCTGAATTGGTAGATCGATGCAGAAGCGTGCAATGGAGGATTAATACATGGAAGATATTGCTTTTGGTGCCGATTTGATGACACCGATGATGAAGAGAAGAATGAGAATGATGACAGACTCGTTTTAGCCGATTACGAAGGTGAAGACTTGCCAACAATTGAGTGGAACAGGAGGATCCCCAGCTTGTAGAAGGCACCGTGTTTCAAACGATGATGGACTGCCGTAATGCAATTACTACATATCACATTCTCACTAAGAATAATTTTGAGGTTATTAAAAGTGAGCCGGTAGGTTCACAATTAAATGCCCATACCTAAGGTGTAGGTTTAGGCTGCATGCATCCACAATGCGCGAAGCAGCTTGGTTCAGGTACTACGCCAACCAGCTTGTGTATTTAGATCACAGTGTAAAATTTGTTATCTATTACTGACATCCCTTATCATTATGTTTCAGATAAAGAAGAATAAGGAGATCCATAGGTGTCCACCTCTAGGTGGAGAGCCAGAGCTGAAAACAAAGCTACCGAAGACTAGGTGGTTGGCAGATATAATCCTAGATTTGCTGAGAGAAAATCCTTCACTTGGTCCAACAGCACTCGTAAAAAAGGTGGTTGAGAAGTATAAAATGGAAGTACCTTACATGAGGATGTTCTATGCAAAGTAAATGGCTCTTGACAAGATCGATGGTCCATGGAATGAAAGCTTTCAGTTGCTTTACACTTTCAAAGCTGAAGTGGAGATGGCTAGTCCAGACAGTGTTGTAGCGATAGACAAACATACAGTTCCCTACAAATTGAAAAGCAGGAAGGTAATGCACAAGGAATGTTTTAGAAGGGCTTTTGTTTGTTTCAAAGCTTGCTCGGAAAGGCTTTTTGGACGGTTGCATGGCCTTATTTGGCCGTGGATGCATCAGCTCTTCATGGCAGGTTTAAAGGACAGCTAGTTGCTGCTATCTGCAGCTTGATGGACATAATTGGATGTTCCCTGTTGCTTATGGGGTTTTGGAGGTTGAGTCACAGGAAAGTTGGACTTGGTTTCTGCAGAATTTGCGCGACCTTATAGGTCATCCACCAGGACTTGTTATCCACACAGACGCTTGCAAAGGTTTGGAGACTGCGGTAGAAGCAGTATTCCCTGGAGTGGAGCATAGGGAATGTATGCGACATGATACGTCTCCGACGTATCGATAATTTCTTATGTTCCATGCCACATTATTGATGATATCTACATGTTATATGCACATTTTATGTCATATTTATGCGTTTTCTGGAACTAACCTATTAACAAGATGCCGAAGTGCCAGTTGTTGTTTTCTGCTGTTTTTGGTTTCAGAAATCCTAGTAAGGAAATATTCTCGGAATTGGACGAAATCAACGCCCAGGGGCCTATTTTCACCGGAAGCATCCAGAACACCCGAGAGCCGCCAGAGGGGGGCCACAGGGCCCCCGAGATGATAGGGTGGCGCGGCCCACCCCCTGGCCGCGCGGCCCTATGGTGTCGTTGCCCCTTCGACCTTCCGACGCCGCCTCTTCGCCTATATAAAGGTCCCGGACCTAAAACCTCGATACGAAAAAGCCACGGTACGAGAAACCTTCCGGAGCCGCCGCCATCGCGAAGCCAAGATCCGGGGACAGGAGTCTCGTTCCAAAGCACGCCGCCGGGACGGGGAAGTGCCCCCGGAAGGCTCCTCCATCGACACCACCGCCATCTCCATCAACGCTGCTGTCTCCCATGAGGAGGGAGTAGTTCTCCATCGAGGCTCGGGGCTGTACCGGTAGCTATGTGGTTCATCTCTCTCCTATGTACTTCAATACAATAATCTCATGAGCTGCCTTACATGATTGAGATTCATATGATGATGCTTGTAATCTAGATGTCATTATGCTAGTCAAGTGGGTTTTACTTATGTGATCTCCGGAGACTCCTTGTCCCACGTGTGTAAATGTGACAGATGTGTGCACCGTGTGGGTCTCTTAGGCTATATTTCACAGAATACTTATTCACCGTTATGAATGGCATAGTGAAGTGCTTATTTATATCTCTTTATGATTGCAATGTGTTTTGTATCACAATTTATCCATGTGCTACTCTAGTGATGTTATTAAAGTAGTTTTATTCCTCCTGCACGGTGTAATGGTGACAAGGTGTGTGCATCCGTGTTAGTACTTGGCGTAGGCTATGATTATGATCTCTTGTAGATTATGAAGTTAACTATTGCTATGATGGTATTGATGTGATCTATTCCTCCTACATAGTGTGAAGGTGACAGTGTGCATGCTATGTTAGTAATTGGTTTAGTCGTGTTGATCTTTCATGCACTCTAAGGTTATTTAAATATGAACATTGAATATTGTGGAGCTTGTTAACTCCGGCATTGAGGGTTCGTGTAATCCTACTCAATTAGTGGTGTTCATCATCCAACAAGAGAGTGTAGAGTATGCATTTATCTATTCTGTTATGTGATCAAAGTTGAGAGTGTCCACTAGTGAAAGTCTAATCCCTAGGCCTTGTTCCTAAATATCGCTATCGCTGCTTGTTTGCTGTTTTACTTGCGTTACTCATCGCTGCGTTACTATCGCTTGTTTACCGTCCCGGGCAAAGCACTTTTCTAGTGCCGTTGCCACTCGCTCATACTTATTTATACCACCTGTATTTCACTATCTCTTCACCGAACTAGTGCACCTATTAGGTGTGTTGGGGACACAAGAGACTTCTTGCTTTGTGGTTGCAGTGGTTGCATGAGAGGGATATCTTTGACCTCTTCCTCCCCGAGTTCGATAAACCTTGGGTGATCCACTTAAGGGAAACTTGCTCGCTGTTCTACAAACCTCTCGCTCTTGGAGGCCCAACACTGTCTACAAGAATAGAAGCACCCGTAGACATCAAGCTATTTTCACGGCGCCGTTGCCGGGGAGGAAAGGTAAAAGGTACTCACACTCCGGATCTCGGCTACTAAGCTATTTTCGCCGTTGTAAGTACTCGAAGCTATTTCCTTTAGATCCCGCAATTGCATCTTTTTGTTTCTTGTTTACACTAGTTTGGCATAATGGACAACAATGAGCTTCTTATTCTATTTCCTGATTTAAGACATGGATGGTTTGATGCGAAAATTAAAAAACCTATGGAACCTTATTTGCATGCTCGGTAGTAATATTAGTATGAACGCTTTGAACACCATTGTTGATAATGATATAGAAAGTTCTAAGCTTGGGGAAGCTGGTTTTCATGATATTTTTAGTCCCCCAAGCATTGAGGAGAAAATTTACTTTGATGATACTTTGCCTCCTATTTATGATGATTATAATGATAGTAGTCTTTTAGTACCGCTTGTTATGGAGGATAAATTTGATTATGATTACAATATGCCTCCTATATTTGATGATGAGAATAATAATGATAGCTACTTTGTTAAATTTGCTCCTACTACAATTAATAAGAATAACTATGCTTATGTTGGGAGTAGTACTAATTTTATGCATGAGACTCATGATAAGAATGCTTTATGTGATAGTTATATTGTTGAGTTTGCTCATGATACTACTGAAAGTTATTATGAGAGAGGAAACGGTTGTAGAAATTTTCATGTTACTAAAATGCCTCTCTATGTGCTGAAATTTTTGACGCTACACTTGTTTTATCTTCCTATGCTTGTCACTTTGCTCTTCATGAACTTGTTTATTTACAAGATTCCTATGCATAGGAAGCATGTTAGACTTAAATGTGTTTTGAATTTGCCACTTGATGCTCTCTTTTGCTTCAAATACTATCTCTTGCGAGTGCATCATTAAAACTGCTGAGCCCATCTTAATGGCTATAAAGAAAGAACTTTTTTTTTTGAAACTTTCTACTGTGGGGGAGCCCCTCACAGCCTCACTTTATTAAACCCATCCAAAAAACCAAAAAGTTACAATATATACAAAAAACAAAAAAACAAAACTATGTACAAGGGAAACTAAGGAAGTGATTTAAGCCATATTGACAGAGGATCTACATCAGCATCTCTCACCCTATGCATAAGCATGGTGATGTCATGGAAAAAACCTGCCTTCCAACCTCTGAAAGTCGGCCTGATATGCTTGAAAATATAAGAGTTTCTTTGCTTCCAAATGTTCCAGCATGCCAGGATCACCACTTCAATAAAACAGGGCCCCTGGAAGATTTTCTTGGCAGCAATGAGTGAAGCCAATGTATCTCCCGGTTGCCAAGGGATTTGCAAGTAGTTCCAAATTCTCGAGCTGTATATGCAGTTAAAAAAGAGGTGCCTCCAATCTTCATATGAATCATCATGGCATAGCACACAACTGTGATTATTAGTAACATTCCAATGCCTCCTCAATAACATGTCTTTAGTGTTTATTCTATCATGAAGAATGAGCCAGGCAAAGAATTTGTGCTTCGAGGTACATTTGCTTTTCCACAACTAAGAAGAAGGAGTGTGGTTTAGCATTGGGCTAAAATGTAATCTGTATATCATATTTGGCTTATATTTCCCATTTCCTTTTTCTATCAGCCAAGTACCCTTTACTCCTTCTGTTAACTCCATATTTTCTATGAAAGTTCTCAGCTGTGTCATTTCTCCATGAGCTTGTGTGGACAAGGGGAGATGAAAACCATCCGTAAGGTCTTCCATATCACAAAATTCTTTGATCGATCGAAGCTTATCCTTTGTGAAGGAAAAAAGCCTAGGAAACCCGACAGACCATAGTTTCCCCTTCCATTTATCATCCCAAAATAGAATTGACTCACCACTCCCAATCTTACATGTAGTGACTGCTCTGTATTGGTCCACCAAACTGAACACATCTCTCCACCGTAAAAGAGCCAACAAGAACTGTGGCATGAGGAACTGCTTCAAAATAATAAGCATCTCTCACAAGTTGGACCCAGGGAGTATCATCATTGTTATAGAATTTATGGAGATATTTTAACAAAAGTGCTGCATTCTGGATTCTTAAATTGATGATGCCCAGACCACCCTTATTCTTGGGCTTGCATATAATACTCCAGGCAGCCAAAGAGTGAATCTTCTCCTTATCCTTCCTTCTCCACAAGCAATGTCTCCTTGCTCTGTCTACTACATCCACCACTCCCACAAGTATCTTTAAAGATAGCATGAAAAAAGTGGGCAGAGAGGAGAGCACTGAGTTAACCAGAACCAAACGATCACCATATGATAAAAAGGATGTAGTGGCAGATAATCTCCTCTCCACTCTATCAATAAGAGGAGACATATCCCTGATGGTTGGTTTAGTGGTTCCCATTGGGAGTCCTAAATAAGTAAAAGGCATGCTACCCAATTGACAAGCAAAATCTCTGGCAAGCTCAACAGCCTCTTCATGTGTCAAATTTATGGGGATCATAGAAGACTTATTGTAATTGACCTTAAGACCTGTAAAAGCAGCATACTGATCCAGGATATTTTTGAAGGCATCCAGTTGCACTTTCTCAGCAGGTAACACAACAATAGTATCATCAGCATATTGAATGATAGGAAAATCACTGCCAACAGGGATAGGGGCATCCAAGATTCCTTCTCTGTAAGCAATATTTACCAATGTTTGTAACAGATCAGCACCTTGCACAAAAAGCAAAGGAGACAAGGGGTCCCCTTGCCTTACTCCTCTCTTGCAAGGAAAAGATTTACCAGGCACTCCATTAACTAAAATTGAGGAAGATCCTGAGGACAATACTTCCTTTACCCAAGTCAAAAACAATTCAGGGTATCCCTTGGCTCTCATTATCTGAATGATGGCTGCATGATCCAGAGTGTCAAAAGCTTTCTCAAAGTCAATTTTTAAGACTACAATCTTCCTCTTGGACTGCTGGCATTGATATAGAAATTCAAAAGACCATGCAAGACAATCCTGAATTGTTCTACTCTGAATAAACCCATATTGATTGGCATGAATAGTCCTCTTAATCTCACCTTGCATTCTGTTAGCAGCCAATTTAGTCAAGAATTTGAGACAATTATTAGTCAGAGAAATTGGCCTAAAATCATTTATAGACTCAGGGCTATGTTTCTTGGGTACCAGAGTAATAAAGGATCCATTAATACTCTGCAGAGAAGCTTTACCACAGTGGAAGTCCTGACACAATCTAATAAAATCTGCTCTGACTATGTTCCAACACTTCTTCAAAAATAGGCCATTGAAGCCATCAGGGCCTGGGGCTCTGTCTGGTTTCATGTGCTGGACAATCTTATCAATCTCTTCCTCAGAAAAAGGGGTTACCAAGGAATCAAGATTATCCACTCTCTGTATGACATTCCCGCATCCATAGAACTGGTATCCCTGCAAACCCCCATCCTGTTTTTGAAGCTATGAAGAAAAGCATTAGCCTTTTCATTGTGAGTGGACAAAATATTACCATCATTATCTAAAATATCTGCAATCACATTATGTCTATATCTCTCTGTTGCTTTGGAGTGAAAAAATTTAGTGTTTTCACCTCCAAGTTTTATCCATCTTATGGTGCACCTCTTTTTCCAATAGTCAGACTGGGATTGCATGAGAGCTTTCAAGTGTTCTTTTACTATATTCCTGAAATTAAATTCAGGCTTGCTCAGTTCCCTATCATCCTCCAACTGATCCAATATCAATATAGCTTGATTACATTTCAGAATAAGTTGTTTGATGGCAGATAGGCTTTTTCCCCATCTCTTACGCTCATACCTCAAATTTTTCAATTTGGCTGAAAGAGTCCCTGCAACAGAGTTAGCTCTAACTGGCCAAGCCCATACTTCCTTAATCAAATCCATAAACCCAGGCTGTTCAACCCAATGATTTTCAAACCTAAAAATATGTGCCTTAGGAATACTTGTTGCAATTTGGATCACACAGGGAGTATGGTCAGACACTGGTTTAGCCAAGGGATGGACTAGGGTATTAGGATATTTAAGAGTCCATTGACAGCTAGTAAAAAACCAATCCAACTGCTCAAGCAAGGGCTGATCTTGCATATTGGACCAAGTGAACTTTCTTCCTTTTAGGGGAATCTCCACTAAACCAAGGTAACTGATAATTTCATTGAAAATGAAAATGTCATTCATATCAGCTCCAGGCTTGTTTCTATTATCAATAGACCTAATAAAATTAAAGTCGCCCACTAGCAACCAATGCTCATCGAAAGGAATATGGAGATCATGCAGCCATTGGACAAAGATATCTCTTTCTATGCCTCTACAAGGACCATAAACACTAACCAAAGTCCAAGACTCTTTTGTGTGCTTTGAGGTGAAAAGAACCCTCACTGCAGATCTATGTACTTCCAAAAGAGTTCCATCAAAAATAGAGCTATTCCATAAAACAATAATACCACCAGAGGCTCCCACAGAAGGAGAGAAAGCAAATTGGTCAAACCTTTTGGGGCAAAAACTCCTTATAAAGGAATGTTCAAAATTCTCACACTTGGTTTCCTGCAGACAAACTACTGAACAGTTGCTCTCATCAATTTTATTATAGACAGCCAACCTTTTATCCTTATCATTTAGACCTCTTACATTCCAATCCAGAACCAACCAGTCCATTAGCCACTATTTTGTACTATCCATTAAATATTAATGAAAAGAGATAGACATAACCATTGGACAACCAATAGTTCACACAGCAAAAGAAAGGCCACAGATAAGGTCCAAGCAACATAGCATTGCAGTTCAGATAAATATAGCATTGTGATGGATAGTCTTGCTCATAGGCAACATAATTGCAGCTAAAGCAACAAAATAAGCCCACATTTGAGCACAAAAGCATCACATAAAGATGTATAATCATTTAAACTCCTGAGGCAGGGTCTTGCACAGAAGAGGCCATAAGCTTCTCCTCAGTCAGCTTGTCTGCAGGTATCTCCAGGGCTGCACCAACCTTTTGAATCACCTTGATTGGAGTAAAAGGTGCTACATTCTCCTTACTGGGCTTGGTCTTGGGCTTTTTCTTTGTCTCCTTCTTGGGATCCATCTGTTCAGTAATGGGCTCAGCTTTATATCCTTGCTTGATGGCAGCCTGTCTAGTACTCCTCCTGACTCCCTCCTCTGATGCAGGTACAACCTTTTTCCCGCGCCCCCTCTTCCTTGTGCCTACCAGAGAAGGTACCACCAGTTGATCAAGTAGCATATCTGCAGAGTCTTGCACAGAGGCATTTGAACCTGATATATCACCAGACAGAGAAGCAGTAGCAGTATCATTCACAGGTGGCATCAAAGAGGCAGGCATTCCCAAAGCTTCTCCTTGTTTCTGATCAGACAACACACCATGCTGAGCAGCACCATCACTTGAACCAGCCTGAGACCAAAAAGAGTGCCACACAAAATATTTATATGGCACCAGGCCAAGCTGAGCATTCTCCATGTCCACCTGATCAGCATGAACTAGTGCATGTTCTGAGTATTCCTCCTCCACAGCATCAGTAATATCCTCTATCTCAAGAAGCTCTATATTCCCTTGCTGCACTAGGACTGGTCCTTCTCCAAGGACAAGATGAACAGAGGAGATAGTCTGATCAGTAAACTGAATGGAGAGTGAAGATGGGAGCTGCTGCAGAAACTCTGGCCCAGGCACATTATCCCAACCAGGGTTGACATTGTCATTACCAGCATGACCTTTCTCATTCCAATCATCCCAGTCTTGATTCATTGGGGGAACCCAATTCTCCTGTGGTGGAACAGGGCCAACAAAAAACTGAGGGTGAGGATTACCATTTTCTGGTTCAGGAGATTCATCTGGTGGTAGCACATCCTCTGGCTCACTAGTCAGAATGTATATTGGGACTGTCCAAGAAACCACTGTCCCCCCATATCTCTGTGGCTCTCTGATAACCAAAGATCTGGGCACATCCCTAGTTCCCCCATAAGCAACTCTGATCAAAGTACGAGCAGGGGTAGGATCCTCTCTGATCCATCCCCTCATCTTTCCAAATTTGGTGACAGAATCTCGCAAGAATTCCTCATTGCGGTAATCCATAGGCAGATTAAGCATCATCAACCAACTGAGTCGAGTATAAACAGTTGATCTAAAATTTTCTCCTTCATCATGCCTAACAAAGGTAACTGTGCGACCATTTCCAAGCTGGTGAGCTGGTTGATTAACTAGCAGATCTCTAACAGCACTATCCCGCATGCGGTACAACCCCAACCCAACAGCGCTCTCAGCAAAGTTCACCACCTCCAAATGCAGATTCCCCTGGATGTGGTCATGTACCTGATTGAGGACTTCATCGATTTCTTCTCCCTCTGGCCGCGGAAGAACCTGCGCAATGGCCCACGACTCATGGCGACGAGGTGGTGGAGTCGCAGCCGTGACGTACATGCGCGCCGGCCGCTCATCAGCTCCCCACGGATGGAGCACCTGGAAGCCCGCCGGCGTGAAACGATGCGGATCCACCGGGAAGTTCGCCATCGCCTCGTCGCAGGAAGGTGAAGCAGTAGAGGAAGAACAGAGGGCTTGTTTGGAATGAACAGTGAAGGGCGGAGCAGCCGACGAGTTAAGCACAGGAATTATTGCCTTCTGTCTATCAACGCGCGAAACGAGGTTGTCAGTTTTGGACAAAACTTTGGCTACCCATCGCATTGATGGCGGTTTTTTCCAGCAGTCTTTTTTTTCGTGCCCATATCGATAACACGATTTGCAACGAATTTTCCCCACACATTCCTTTGTACTGTGCGAAAAACTGAGGCAGCGTTGGCAAGTCCAGACACGATCCACCATATCATCAAGCATTGATTGAAAAGCGGTATCATGGGCTGGGCTATCGAGAGCAGAATCAATTGGGCCCGGAGAAAGTGGACTATCCAAATTTGAACCATCAGAAGAAGAAATCTCCCGCTCATTACGCTGATCGACTAACTGAACCCTTGGAGGAGTCGACAGGCTGCCAAACTGAATTTCCAAAGGGGGAGGTTTCAGAGATACAGCAAAAACCACCTTGGGTTTATTCCCCAGTTGTGTGCAAACATAGCCCGCCTCAATAAGATCCTCTTTTTGCAACTGTGTAGCAGGATACTCATATCCTGGACAGGCAGGATATTCCAGGAGGACAGCAAAAGATAAATTTTTATGCACACCATCCGTATTTTTCTTTAAAGCTGAAGCAGATGGTCTCTGCTTAAGAGCATGAAGAGCATGATCTGTACGCTTTTTATTTGGGCTAACCAAAATCCATTCTTCAGCACATTCCTTCTGCCATAATTTGAGCTCATATTTCCAAGATGGTCCACCATTACCCCAAAGATGAAAGTAGCATTTGAAAGCAGGGCAGGCAAAAGATTTGAGTGAATAAATCATGAACCCCACATGCTTTGAAGCCACAGAAAATCTGAAGAGTCTATCTCCAAGATGAACAACATTTAAATCCTGGCATATACCTCCAATGCAAGATTTTAAAGCTAGACTCACAGATATCTCATCCAATTTGAATTTGGCACGTCCAAAGGAAACAGCCATGATAAAATGGTTAGCTTTGCCTAGAGGATGAACTGTAGATCTGTATCTACGCCTAACATCTTAGGGGTAGAGATGCAATGAGACAGAATTGCAGAGTGAGAGGGGAACCTCACATTTGATCCAACAATAAGAGAATCCCCATTTTCAAGAGATCTACCAACAATAACTTCACCTTTGGCATTCAACAGGTTAAGCCGGGCATGATCCAACCAGAGATGAAGCATACCATCATAGGAGTTAGAACGACGACGATCTTGATCCCTTGCAGTAGAGTACTTGACCTTCCAAACGCCATCAGGTGCCGCCATATCGCGAAGATCAAACCAAGAATTAGGGCTTAGAAGAGAGAGAACAAACCGCCGGAGAAGATGTATGGAGAGAAATGAGTGGATCACCAGAGATCAGGGAGATCGCCGGAGAAGAAAGTGGTTAGGGTTTGGGGCCGTGGGTGGGAGAGGGAGACGCCATCCCTTTTTCTGTTAACCCATGTGTTTATTTTGCTACAGTACTTTTATTTTGTATTTGAGTCTTGGAAGTTGTTACTACTGTAGCAACCTCTCCTTATCTTAGTTTTGTGCTTTGTTGTGCCAAGTAAAGTCTTTGATAGTAAAGTGAATACTAGATTTGGATTACTGCGCTAGCTTCGGATTTCTTTGTTGTCACGAATTTCGACCTGCCTCCCTGTAGGTAGCTCAGAAAATTAAGCCAATTTACGTGCGTGATCCTCGGATATGTACGAAACTTTCATTCAATTTCGGCATTTTCATTTGAGCAAGTCTGGTGCCTCAATAAAATCCATCTTTACGGATCTGTTCGTTTTGACAGATTCTGCCTTTTATTTCGCATTGCCTCTTTTGCTATGTTGGATGAATTTCTTTGTTCCATTAATGTCCAGTAGCTTTATGCAATGTCCAGAAGTGTTAAGAATGATTGTGTCACCTCTGAACATGTTAATTTTTATTGTGCACTAACCCTCTAATGAGTTGTTTCGAGTTTGGTGTGGAGGAAGTTTTCAAGGGTCAAGAGAGGAGGATGATATACTATTATCAAGAAGAGTGAAAAGTCTAAGCTTGGGGATGCCCCGGTGGTTCATCCCTGCATATTTCAAGAAGACTCAAGCATCTAAGCTTGGGGATGCCCAAGTCATCCCCTTCTTCATCGACAACTTATCAGGTTTCTTCTCTTGAAACTATATTTTTATTCGGCCACATCTTATGTACTTTACTTGGAGCGTCTGTGTGATTTTGTTTTTGTTTTTGTTTGAATAAATGCTTGTGTGGGAGAGAGACACGCTCCGCTGGTTCGTATGAACACATGTGTTCTTAGCCTTTAATTTTCATGGCGAAGTTTCTTCTTCGTTAATTTGTTATATGGTTGGAATTGGAAAATGATACATGTAGTAAATTGCTACAATGTCTTGGATAATGTGATACTTGGCAATTGTTGTGCTCATGTTTAAGCTCTTGCATCATATGCTTTGCACCCATTAATGAAGAAACACCTAGAGCTTGCTAATTTGGTTTGCATATTTGGTTTCTCTAAAGTTTAGATAACATCTAGTATTGAGTTTTGAACAACAAGGAAGACGGTGTAGAGTCTTATAATGTTTACAATATGTCTTTTATGTGAGTTTTGCTGCACCGTTCATCCTTGTGTTTGTTTCAAATAACCTTGCTAGCCTAAACCTTGTATCGAGAGGGAATACTCGCTCATGCATCCAAAATCCTTGAGCCAACCACTATGCCATTTGTGTCCACCATACCTACCTACTACATGGTATTTCTCCGCCATTCCAAAGTAAATTGCTTGAGTGCTACCTTTAAAATTTCCATTCTTTACCTTTACAATATATAGCTCATGGGACAAATAGCTTAAAAACTACTCGTGGTATTGAATATGTACTTATGCACTTTATCTCTTATTAAGTTGCTTGTTGTGCGATAACCATGCTTCGGGGACGCCATCAACTATTCTTTGTTGAATATCATGTGAGTTGCTATGCATGTCCGTCTTGTCTGAAGTAAGAGAGATCTACCACCTTAATGGTTGGAGCATACATATTGTTAGAGAAGAACATTGGGCCGCTAACTAAAGCCATGAATCATGGTGGAAGTTTCAGTTTTGGACATATATCCTCAATCTCATATGAGAATAATAATTGTTGCCACATGCTTATGCATTTAAGAGGAGTCCATTATCTGTTGTCCATGTTGTCCCGGTATGGATGTCTAAGTTGAGAATAATCAAAAGCGAGAAATCCAAAATGCGAGCTTTCTCCTTAGACCTTTGTACAAAGCGGCATGGAGGTACCCCATTGTGACACTTGGTTAAAACATGTGTATTGCGATGATCCGGTAGTCCAAGCTAATTAGGACAAGGTGCGGGCACTATTAGTATACTATGCATGAGGCTTGCAACTTGTAGGATATAATTTACATAACTCATATGCTTTATTACTACCGTTGACAAAATTGTTTCATGTTTTCAAAATAAAAGCTCTAGCACAAATATAGCAATCGATGCTTTCCTCTTTGAAGGACCATTCTTTTACTTTTATGTTGAGTCAGTTCACCTATCTCTCTCCACCTCAAGAAGCAAACACTTGTGTGAACTGTGCATTGATTCTTACATACTTGCTTATTGTACTTGTTATATTGCTTTGCATTGACAATTATCCATGAGATATACATGTTACAAGTTGAAAGCAACCGCTGAAACTTAATCTTCCTTTGTGTTGCTTCAATACCTTTACTTTGATTTATTGCTTTATGAGTTAACTCTTATGCAAGACTTATTGATGCTTGTCTTGAAAGTACTATTCATGAAAAGTCTTTGCTTTATGATTCGATTGTTTACTCATGTCATTACCATTGTTTTGATCGCTGCATTCATTACATATGTTTACAATATGATCAAGTTTATGATGTCATGTCACTCCGGAAATTATCTTTGTTTATCGTTTACCCGCTCGGGACGAGCAAAAACTAAGCTTGGGGATGCTGATACGTCTCCGACGTATCGATAATTTCTTATGTTCCATGCCACATTATTGATGATATCTACATGTTATATGCACATTTTATGTCATATTTATGCATTTTCTGGAACTAACCTATTAACAAGATGCCGAAGTGCCAGTTGCTGTTTTCTGCTGTTTTTTGGTTTCAGAAGTCCTAGTAAGGAAATATTGTCGGAATTGGACGAAATCAACGCCCAGGGGCCTATTTTCACCGGAAGCATCCAGAACACCCGAGAGCCGCCAGAGGGGGGCCACAGGACCCCCTGGCCGCGCGGCCCTATGGTGTCGTCGCCCCTTCGACCTTCTGACGCTGCCTCTTCGCCTATATAAAGGTCCCAGACCTAAAACCTCGATACGAAAAAGCCACGGTACGAGAAACCTTCCAGAGCCGCCGCCATCGTGAAGCCAAGATCTGGGGGACAGGAGTCTCCGTTCCGGCACGCCGCCGGACGGGGAAGTGCCCCCGAAGGCTCCTCCATCGACACCACCGCCATCTCCATCAACGCTGCTTGTCTCCCATGAGGAGGGAGTAGTTCTCCATCGAGGCTCGGGGCTGTACCGGTAGCTATGTGGTTCATCTCTCTCCTATGTACTTCAATACAATAATCTCATGAGCTGCCTTACATGATTGAGATTCATATGATGATGCTTGTAATCTAGATGTCATTATGCTAGTCAAGTGGGTTTTACTTATGTGATCTCCGGAGACTCCTTGTCCCACGTGTGTAAAGGTGACGAGTGTGTGCACCGTGTGGGTCTCTTAGGCTATATTTCACGTAATACTTATTCACCGTTATGAATGGCATAGTGAAGTGCTTATTTATATCTCTTTATGATTGCAATGTGTTTTGTATCACAATTTATCCATGTGCTACTCTAGTGATGTTATTAAAGTAGTTTTATTCCTCCTGCACAGTGTAATGGTGACAGTGTGTGCATCCGTGTTAGTACTTGGCGTAGGCTATGATTATGATCTCTTGTAGATTATGAATTTAACTATTGCTATGATGGTATTGATGTGATCTATTCCTCCTTCATAGTGTAATGGTGATAGTGTGCATGCTATGTTAGTACTTGGTTTAGTCGTGTTGATCTTTCATGCACTCTAAGGTTATTTAAATATGAACATTGAATATTGTGGAGCTTGTTAACTCCGGCATTGAGGGTTCGTGTAATCCTACGCAATTAGTGGTGTTCATCATCCAACAAGAGAGTGTAGAGTATGCATTTATCTATTCGTTATGTGATCAAAGTTGAGAGTGTCCACTAGTGAAAGTCTAATCCCTAGGCCTTGTTCCTAAATATCGCTATCGCTGCTTGTTTCTTGTTTTACTGCGTAACTACTGCTGCGTTACTACTGCTTGTTTACTGTCCTGGGCAAAGCACTTTTCTGGTGCCGTTGCCACTGCTCATACTTATTTATACCACCTGTATTTCAATATCTCTTCGCCGAACTAGTGCACCTATTAGGTGTGTTGGGGACACAAGAGACTTCTTGCTTTGTGGTTGCAGGGTTGCATGAGAGGGATATCTTTGACCTCTTCCTCCCTGAGTTCGATAAACCTTGGGTGATCCACTTAAGGGAAACTTGCTGCTGTTCTACAAACCTCTGCTCTTGGAGGCCCAACACTGTCTACAAGAATAGAAGCACCCGTAGACATCACGACACTTGGTACAGAATTTTACAAAGAAATTCAAGGGTAAAGTTTTTACTGACAACCTATGGCCAGCTTCATACACATGCAGCTCTAGGAAGCATCTGTTTCATTTGGATGTGTTGTATAAACAAAAACCTGGGGTGAAGGAGTACTTGGATGAACATCATGGTAGGGTGTGGTCAAGAAGCCAATTCAATGAAATTTGCAAGGTAGACTATGTAACAAGTAACCTTGCGGAGAGTTTCAATTCAAAGGTCAAGTCATTGAAAGGGCTTATGCTGTGGCAAATATTTGATAAGATTAGGCAGATGATCATGATAAAGATCGATCTGCGTCAAAGAATTGCATCCACAAAATATGCTGGCCATCACATGCTCCCATCTTTTATTAAGTCTTTGCATGATAGGGCAAAACAATTGATGATGCAATGCGTCAGAAAAGGAACGGAGGCTGAGGTAACCTACACTGACAGTAAAAACAGGAAGGTAGACACCTGTAATATCCCTGGTAGGGTTACCCGGAGTAAGGTGGTGGCCCCGGCGAGTCACACCAGGAGCAAGAGAAACATTTTATTCTGAACAACTAATTTGAATTTGTATGAACAATTTGTATTGGGGTTCCCTTTGTATTGGGGATCCCTTTGTGTTGAACAATTTGTATTGGGGTTCCCTTTGTATTGGGGATGCCTTTGTGTTGAACAATTATTTTCTATGAACAATTTGAATTTGTATGAACAATTTGTATTGGGGATGCCTTTGTGTTCAACAATTTGAATTTGTATGAACAATTTGTATGCGACATTTAAGCCACATTTATCATTTTCTCTAGGGTTTAGGGTTTTAGGGTTTTAGGGTTTTAGGGTTCAATTCAAAATAATTCAAAACATGGTGGAACCTTCCCATGGAGCCTTGTTATGTTACCTACAACCTAGAGAAATAATAATGGAAAAGGAAATATAGAGATATGAAGTTTTTATGCCAAAAGCTTCAAAACCACTTCCTAGTCCATGAGCTACTAGATATGAAGATGCAGGGCCTTCTGCTCAATACACCTCCCAAATACCCACTATGCTTACAAACTTTGTCCAAATGAGTCCAAATTCGTCACACTTGTGTATCTTTGAATTGCAAACAATATCTAGTCGTCAAAATGTAATATATTGTTCAAATAACACAATTTTATAATTTTTATGCCAAAAGCTTCAATTTCCCTTAGTCCCTTTATTATTTGGGTGCCCCTGTTTTACTTAGTGTTACTCGGTTTTCCCCCTCCGGGCCCACTTGTTTTACTCAGTCGTACTCAGTTTTGCCCTTCCGATAAACATTTCCTCACTTTTCCCCCTCTTAGTTGTACTCAGTTTTCCTAACTTGTACTCACTGGCTGATCTCTGATTGGTCGAGATGTATGTCACACGGATCTTGGTTGGTTGAAAGCTCAACGAACGCTTGCACCGTTCGATCATTTATGATCGGACGGCTACGTATATCTCTCACCACCACGATGGACGCATACGGAGACAAGAGCAGAGCACATACCTACCAACCCTGGCAGTCGCATATTCCAGTCGCATCTTCCTCTCTCGTATTTCCTCTCTTACTCCGGCGGTCGCGGCGGCGCGGATCTAACCGTGCGTGCGGCGGCGCGGATCTAACCGTGCGTGCGGCGGCGCGGATCTAACACTACAAGAAAAACCTTCCATAGATACATTTTACTAGAGACACTTCCTACTTTGCCTCATTAAAAATCACAATAAGACAGTTTGCATATTGTAGTGGCACTTTTTGAGACACTTCAGAAGTAGTCTCAAATGTAGGGACATTAGTTGAGAATTTTTTGTAAGGTATTGCAATTTTCATTCTATAGACAACTTATGAGACACTCCAAAAGTGTCACAGATAAGTTATTAAGAGGCAATCCATGAGACACTTCATTGTATGTCTTTAATTTTCCTTTAGAGACAATGTTTGAGGCATTTTACTTGTTCTCTAGAGACATTTGTTATATGTTTGGGCCATGGTGGGCAATACTAATTAGAAATTTGTTCCAAGTATCAACATATACTTGTGAAAGGGTGGGATGGTTAATGGATTAAGTCTTAATCATTAAGGTCATGAGTTCGAGTATTGCTTTTCACATGGTTTCTTAACATTTATTTACACTAGAGACACAATATAATGCCTCTTTTATGTCTTCTAAAATATAAAGACATTATTACTATTGTCCTTAGCACGTAGAGACACCGCCCGTAGTGACACTTTTGAGACAATATAGAAAGTGTCTCTATAACTACGTAAGAGCAATTTAAGTGTCTCTACATGCCAATTCTGTTGTAGTGTAACCGTGCGTGCGGTGGCGCGGATCTAACCGTGCGTGCGGCGGCGCGGATCTAACCGTGCATGCGCCGTGGATCTAAGAGTGCCGGTGAGGATCTAACTGTCAGAAATAGTTGAAATGTCTCTCTCTGTCTTACTTTCGTTTCTTTTCTCAGATCTGTTGAATGATGAAGAACACCAAGATGGCGGCCGTGCCGACAGTGGTCATCGATGCCACGAACATTGAATCCATCGCCTACAACATCGCTTCGACGGCGCAGACCCAGCCTTCAATGTCGGAGCCTGTTGATGTCTCACTTCCGGTGCCGAGAGTGCGAATCGATGCCAAGACGATTGAAGCCATCGTCTACAACCGCGCTGCAAAGCCGCCGATCCAGCCCTCCGCACATCCGTCGCTGATGAAGTACACCAAGACAGCGGCGGTTCCGACACTGGTCATCGATGCCACGAACATTGAAGCCATCGCCGATAACATCGCTTCAACGGCGGATGGCGCAGATGACCACCCTCGACCGCCCGTCGTCCCGGCCTTTCTTGCCCATCGCTGCGCGACCGTGTTCGACGCCGCAAATTGGGACAAATTATGATAAATTTGTATTTTTCAATTTCCAATTGGGATAAAATTGTTCGAACTACTACCTCCGTCTCAAAAAAGCTTCTCCACATTCTTGATGTGTCCATGTACATCCGTATGTATGATTTGAATTCTATCCCAACTTGATTGGGAAGATATTGATATGTATTTGATCCGGAGGCTGGTACATGCTTTCACTTTTGGGATCCCTTCACTTTTATAAAATGTTCATGCATGCTAAAATTATCGTGCGCATTACTTAGCACAAGTAGGAAATTGTACGCCAAAATACAGTGCTTAGAGCCACAAGAAAATACAGTGGTTAGAGCCATCTACTGAATAACAATTCTATACTAAATCGTCTACCAGAACCACATAACTGCTAGGACAGGGATGACACCTAATAAAACTGCACAGATGAATCTACTTTTCTCCTCTCCCATCACTTTAAGTTCATGTTCTAGATTTTCTACCACTTGATCAAATACGGCAAGATCTGTCTCAACTCTCAACTTCTCTTTGCGAATAAGCTCTGAATTCTTCTTTTCTTCCTCCACAATACGCTTCAGCTCGAATATCATCGGGTTTTTACGGGCCAATTCATCACCTAAATTGGCCACCTTCTCCTCCAAATCCATCCTCTGGCTACACCACTGGGTTGATTCATCTTGGTATGCAATGTACCATGGATCATCGGCTTGCCTGGCTAACTGTAACAATAATGGGAAAAAAGAACAACTGAAATCACTCCAACAGGCCATGGCGGAACTTTCAACGGTAGTACAGAGAGCTGAAACTAGATACATGCACTTCCGACGAGGTAGGAGAAGTAGAACGTGGCCACGACATGATCGAATCCCCACCCTCGCCGGTGTACCCGCTATGACCAGACATTGAGGACTATTTCGTACACTGCAAACTCCAATAAATTACGGGAACCGAATCGATTAGGGGCGGGGGAGGCGAGAGCGGAGGTCTTACCAAGCTATACTACCAATTGGTGCGCGGAACAAATCCCGGTCGTCGTGGGCGGTGGATCTGCTTGCGGCGGACTTTCCTGCGGTGGGTACAATGTGTGCGGACGAAACAAGTGCTGGAGCCGTGGTTGACGTGCAGCGCCGCAGTCCGTCTGACGCAGCCGGGGGACAGAGCCGGCGGCGCGACGATGCGCCAGCGATGGCTGCTCCGTCCGATGGTGGGGAACGAGCTACCAGCGGTTCTCCGGTCTAGCTTAAGAATAATTAATTAGCGAACTTGTTGGTTCTCTCTATGATATTCTCTAAAGACATATATCAGAGTGGCAATATGTGTATTTTCCTGAAAAATAGACGACCCCACTGGTCATTGGCTGCGGAGGCCCCACAGAGCGGCAATATATGATTTTCTCTAAATAAATAGACGACCCCACTGGTCATTGGCTGCGGCAGCCCCATAGAGCGGCAATATATGTCTTTTCCTGAAAAATATACGACCCCACTGGTCATTGGCTGCGGAGGCTCCACAGAGCGGCAATATATGATTTTCTCTAAATAAATAGACGACCCCACTGGTCATTGGCTGCGGCAGCCCCACAGAGCGGCAATATATGTCTTTTCCTGAAAAATATACGACCCCACTGGTCATTGACTGCGGCAGCCCTATAGAGCGGCCCCATTTGTAATTGGCAGCAAAGCGTATAAAATCATGACATAAAACGGCCCACACGTCAGCGATAGATGGATGGCTGCTCCGACGTATCTCCTGACCCTACCCGTCAGCACGAGACGGTCAGGGAGGAGCTGCCCCTGTGCGGCCCCACCCAGTCAGACTAACGGTCAAGGCCCCTGGCCTGACGACTGGGGAAAACTGAGTACAACTAATGAACCAGGGGCACGAAAATAGAAATCCCTTTTTTCTTCATGTGCACAAGAGGTGTTTGATGAAATTTTTGTGAGAGATGCCACTTGATTTTATTTGATAAGATTTCTCCTCTTTTTGCTCCTAAAAGCTAGGTTAGCAACTATTTTCTCGTATACATAATTTGTACAATACTAATTTTAGCAAGGTGATTGCATCTGATACATAACTAGTCATCAACCCGTGCGATCCGCACGGCCAAAGAATTTTAGAAGTAGTAAAGTTTGGTTATAATATATGTCAATTTTTTAGCATTGGAGAAATATAGAACTTTTTAAATACTTGTTAAAGATAATTTTATTGTTAGAATGATATCATTTTTTCAAATTTATTTATAGAACAGACTCATGAAGTTATTTCCACTAACCTACAAAAAACAAAGTGGGACGGAATAGCAGGAAACAGATTCAATGCCCAGCACACACTTTTGATTATTTTCCTTGCACAGTAATGAATTGGTGGAGAATGTATGCCTAGAACATTATTCATATATACAGTAGGCTCAACATAGCTATCAGAATTATGTAAATTAACTATTTTGTGTTGTCGAATGCTGATCAAGTCAAGTTTCAATTAGCGATGACACATCTTGTGAGGAGGAAAAGTGTTACTATTTGTGATAATGCGATTTGAATTTCAGAATTCCACTATACCTTGTTTTCTCCTCCCTTAAAAAAAGAATTTTAACCTATGACATGTTGCGGTAGCATAGGATGTAACATAGACTATCTAGTTCATATTGATTTACTAAATAAGAAAAACCTAAAAACATTATTCTAGTTCTTCATTAAGCGCCAAGTCTAGCACCGGATGATTGATACCTGCCAAAACAAAGAATCAAACTATGGGGAATAAAATCTAACCTCTGCATATCCACCTGAGTGTGCATAACCAAATAATACGCAAATCATGCATGGTCCTGACTCATGTATATGAAAAGCAATACATTTAGTGGTTCCTATCATGAGACATTATGTGGAAGGAAATTAACTATAGGTTCGATAGAAAGTGAGGTGTCTATTATGAGACATCTGTTTGGCATGCAGTAATTAACAGATAGGAACATGTGTTAATCTTAAAATCATATAGCAAATCTAGGAGCTCAATTGTAACATTGTAACAAAAACTTTTACGGTTTTGCAAAAAATAAAACTTTTACGGAAATGTGTAAAATCTAGAAAAGGAAAAGCGAAGAAAATATTTTGGATAAAGGAAATCTCTACGGCCAGCTTCTAGATACATATATGTAAGCTCCAGTTTTTAGGATCCACCATTTACCTGTGAAAATATAGCATTTTTGTCACATGATGCTGATGAACTGCGCCGATAAAAATAGATCAATTCATGCGTCTAACCGGTAAAATGCAAACTTGAACCTCAATTATCTCGAACAACATTGACAACTTCCCTATATAAGGATTAATAGGGAAATCCATTAACAGGAAGCATGATGCCAGAATCATGTAACCCCACATAATCTGATTCTTTTCTTGCTTGCAAGGTTCCAATACTGTGACAATATGTCATTGTAGTATATCTGCAAAATTGCAAGGCAAGTGCAAAGTTATAAATAACAAAATATCTGATTAGATACCGATGTGCAATAACAATCAAAGGCTTGTTCCGCAGCTTTGTATACGGGACCTCTCTAATATCTTGGAATACCTAGAGAAAAAATATTGCAGTTGTCATGCTCTTATTATTCTAAGTATCAGAATTTTATCGCAGCATTTTATCTCAATTTTGTTTATCCTGAGTAAGTATCAGAAAAATATGGGAAAACAAAGAATAACTTACGTGAGAGTGATGCACTTCTATAATATATTTTTCTGGCACGTAAAAGTTCTCATTTGAGTTATGCATATCATTGTAGACCCCATCTGAAATTTTGCAAAGCAAGTAACAGATTATAGAAGAAATTAAGTACCGTTCAAACCTAATTTGATATATATGGGAAACAATAATCAAAATTACTGTTGAAAGTTTTGACGAAAATACCCAAAACTCAATGTTACATATTGCGTCGTTTGAAAATTTCTGAATCTAGCTAGTACCGTCCGTAATTGCACATAAAAAATGTGGAAGCAATACTCATTTTTGCATCTTTTGTATTTGTTCATGGCACAATTAGAACTTCCAAAATCAGATCCTTACAAACCTAGAGCACACAATAAATTAATCTGACAACCATGTTGGCACAAATTATTCTCAAGATCATTAATTCTTAATTCTTAACTGAGTACTCTTATTAATTGACGGGAGAAGGGACTAATCTAATGGAGACATGCAGCAAATTTAAATCATGTCCACACACTGCATCACGCGCAGCCTGTGGGAATCATAGGAAGGGAACGAAGTAACTGAAAGGCAAAAGAGTGCGAAGACCTTACAGCTGCCTTTGCCCTCAGAATTTTTCTTCTACTAGATTTAGATGTGCGCCTTGGCGCACGACCCGTAAAGCCCGTGCCAATGTACAATTCTATATACATGATTTGGCACATGTCTTGTCACGCATTCCTCATCTTTGACATAGCTGAGTGAAAACTAAAATACTATGATAAATATGTATACAGATCGATGATAAGTAAGTTTCTGCAATACAATATGTACAAACAATCAGAAAGTTTACATTTGGTTGCAAGGATTCAAATAGATAAGTTGGTTTACCATCATGTAAACAACCTGCCACACTTACATAAGACAAACTCGATCACAGTTCGACACTTAAGATTTGAAGTGAAAAACCATTTGGTCCTTGAGGAAGAGCGTGCCACCCAGTCAATCGTCATAGAGTCATCTTCTTTTGAGGTTGACAAACAATCACATGCAGAAGTCAGATAACTGCATGTAAACCATTCTTATCAAGAAGCATATTACCAGGGCTAATTTCTTTGTAGGGATAGTCAACCCAAAAGAGGAATTGAGTAAACATAGCATAATGTGACGTATTCAATTCAAATTCAGAAGCATATGACATGTGGATGTAATTATGTTTGAGCTGAAAGAAACATACGTTGGATGTAAAAAAAATACCTGAGCAACAGGAGCACTACCTGTATACTTTATAGAGAAGAGAGAGAGCAAAGTTATTTACAGAGGCCTAGCCCAAGCAACAAAAAAAGGGAGCCAATGAGCGGGGGACAACAAAAAGAAATTAAACCCTGGACGCTGCACTAAATAAGGCAAGCTCTTCTGTGATCATGACCAAGGCGGGGCAAGAAGATTGCATCAGATAGGCGGAGGAGGCTGAATAGATGCCGTCAGCAAATATTCATCTTTAGCCTGTTGGGTGTAATTATGAATAGACATAATGGCAAGATTTTAGCCTGCAAGTTTTTTTAGCTCAAATATACTCCACCTAGTAGAAATAATGAAAAAAAAATAGTTCAGAAAAGAAGAAAAGAGAAACTACACTTACCTGAGGTTACTAATATTAAGATCCCTCAAAATTTGGAGATATGATGCATAAAGGTGAACTAATAATTGGAACTTGCAGTTTGTGGTCCAAATAAAGTGAGAACTCTTTAGTCAGCTACAGATTTATTTGTCATAGAAGCCAAAGCTCCATCTTTCATATACAACTTATGGGCCGTAAGTATGTGTCCAAACTAACCCATAAATTTGTAGTGCCATGCAGAAAATTACAGAAAAGAACAATCTTACGAACAATATGCAATGGCGTTCGCACATATCAGAGAATGGCAACACCAGCTATGTAGACCTGACCTGTCAAAAAAATCTATGTAGAGACCTGACACTCTTAGATAAGTGATTCTTTTTTAACTCCAAATACTCTTAATTAACTGATTCTTTCATTAACTGCAAATAAGGAATCCTTGTACTACCTCATAGGAGAAACCTCAGTTCATATACCCAGTAAATTAACTTTCATGGATACGAATGCAGAAACCCGTGAGTAAAGGGTACCACTCATTCATAATTACTCCTGTAGCAGGCTAGCACATGGGTAAATGACAAATCAAAGAAGAAATTTTATGACAAAAATGGTAACTGGAAATAGTCAACACACAATAGAGGCTCTAACCTACGCAGGAAAACAAACCAAAAGCAATGCCAACTACCAAAATGTTTGCGCGGTCCAAACCAGAGTGTAAATTTTAATTCTCACTTGTATCATTTGGTAAGGTTACTCTTCGGAACAATGAACTTTTGAAATGAGATGGAGGAATCCAATACACCTATAGAAATAGTAAATAAGATTTTAATAATCATGCGCACCACGCACGTGGCCTTCACACATGGATATGTTATGTACACGAGCTGAATTAAATGGGCATCTCCATGGTAACATGAAAAAATGATTAAAGGGGAAGCAACGCTGCCCCTATAAACTGTAACTAAGCACATACGAAATAATCTTGACTCGACGGGGGAAACAAGAGCGACGCTCAGAACAAAAAGTGTGCATGAAATTCTGCATTAAACAGGACACATGATACACCATATATGATTATGTGATCTACCAAACATACAACTCTCAAGGATAGGAGATAAAAAAATATCTAGGCCATTATCATCAAGAGCGAGATCGGTCATTATTGTCATACAAATGCACGAATAGTTTGAAGTTTAAGAGAAAGGGATATGTTCCATTAGTGTTTCATTGATGGGTCGGCCACAATCATATAGAACCTAAACTGTATGAAAATAAAGGGGTAGCACACCTACTTCCATTTATGAACCGACAAATCATTTGTTTGGACACACTATTGACTGGCGGTACCTTGTGAGGGTCCATGACAATGCATGCATGACAAGCTCTAGCCATGAATGCGTTGTGGGCATGAATCAAGCAAAATGAGCTACAGAAAACAGATGTATTGATCAAGTGAGCACTATGGGTCCCCAAACTGAGAATAAACCATGCGGAATAAGAAATGAACAGTAAAACATATCGCTAGAATCTGCGGTATGTGCCCTCTCACTTCTTTGAACAAATATCAAAGTTAAGCGAAGATACGGCACCTAAAATAAATCAAGTTGCAAATAAGCGAGACCAAGTGAGATAAATAACTACCTAAGATATGTCGAGAAAAATATAATGGCATGGCCAATTTCACTAAAGCTAAAAGCTTAACTACACGAGTGAAAAAAAATGAATCATTCCAAGAAATCGTATTAAGGAGTCAATCATAGGTTGACAAGCGAGAAAAATTTCGCAAACCACAATAGCGAGGGACTGGAGAACCTTTGTCATGGATCTCAAACCATAGCATCATGAAAACATTTCATGATTTTGCAATAGAGAGAAAGGACGAGAAAATGATTGGAATTGAACTTCCCAATCCAAGTATATATCCCACTGTCTGATCGGTTTATACTCATGTATCCCTATGAGCAATGGAAAACTTAATAACCCTATTCATATTGCACCATATATCGAGCATGTATTTGAAAATAGTATGTTATAAAAATTAGCTAAATTGAAAACACATGATGTTTGAAAGCAAACATTCGGTTTATGCGGGACAATGTGCCTGTCCAGGTCGAGTTATCTAATATGGAGCTACGTGTGGTTACTCTCTCTATTTTCTCTTGGGCATAAACATATAGTACTAAAAGAACGCTTTTTATGAACATTAATGAAATTCCAAACACATGTTATACTGAATTGGAAATTCACTCTTAGCAAATTGGCATCTCTAGTAGAGATATAGGCACAAGATTGAATAATTAAAGCTGTAGAGAAGCTAACCTTACCGAAATGAAATATGTGCTTGAATTAGCAAGTAGCAAGTTTTTAATTCCTCCTCTCTTTTCCTCTCATTTCCTCTCCTTGCTTACATGTTGCTTACACTGCCTGGCACCCACACTAATTTGCTCAAGTAAACATATGTATATTTGAGGCCAAAAGAACATAACATATTTCGTACTGCAAATACAATAGCAAAAACAAATATTTCATACCGCCGCGTTGTGGGAGGAGGAGGCTTGGACGAGGGAAGGGGAGGAGAAGCAACGGGGATAGGGGTGGCGAGCTGCGGGATTAGGGATTGGCTAGGGTTCCCTCGCCGTGGAAGGGGAGGAGAACCACTACTAATAATAAGAGCGAGAACAAAGCGTTGATAAACCAGAAATATACACAAGTCTGTTTCCTAAGAAAACACACCGCATGATAAAACAAAAAAACTACATAACTAAGGAGCCGATAGCAGCATGAACCAAAAGAATTCACATACAACGAAGGCTACTAAGGGTGGAACCACCACTCCACGAAAATCAAACCACAAAGTAATCGGTGCTAAATCGCAACCTACGGTAGGCGGATGATAAGCGATACAGATTTAACAATTTTCTTACATGAGAAACCCAAACCATCTATAGGCACAAGTATCACCGTAAAACACATTTGGAGAGATAAGTGCGGATCATTTCAAATATTGTACACTGCTTCTAATGCAAGTCTTCTTTTTGCCGATTAGTCGCCTAGAGCTTTCGGTTGCTTACACCTACGAATAATTAACACAATATTTGAATCAACATAGGTCACAACCACTAATAAGAGCAAAACCATAGACTTTTACCATTAAGAAAAAAATCATACAGATTCAGCACACACCCAAGAAAAGAAGATAAAAAAGCGGATTGTACAAAATCCATGCTCACCAAGATCTCGAGATATTTGTTACAAACGATATTTTCAGTGGATAGGTGAGAACCTCACTGTGCAAATTACAATTGACTTAACAAACTATTTCACGCACGAATAACAATCAAAAGCGTAGTGAGGAAGTAGAGAAACCAACTGAAGAAAAGATTTTGGTATAAAAATAAGTAGATATACTTATGTCGTGCTAAAAAAATATTGCATACTGTACGAAGTGTTACTTAGGAGTTCTCTTCTTATTCAAAATATATCTGCATCTTAATCTTAACTGAATAAATTTTAGAAGCCAAAAGTTGTTAAGCAATGTCCTTTAACCTGGTACCCGACGGACTATATATATATGAGTAACACGAGCATTAAAAATTATAAAACCTCTAGTTAGTATGCAATATACCAATTCATATGTAATAGCTAGGAAGAGACCATATACGAAACCAAAAGGATTATTCAAATATGTCCTAACGAGCGGGCATCTCTTATTTTGTGAATTTTAGAATGACTTTTCAATGCTTTTGTTATTTTGTTTCAGAAGTGAGCAATAAGAAAAAATACAACCGACTGCGAGCTTGCAAAAATAAATGAATGCACGAATAAATGAAGGATGTATAAACCGCTGATAAATGCAAGACATAATATTTAAGCTATTCTAGCCTAAAGAAATAACAATAAGAGGTTCATTGGGTAAACAGCTGCCTAAAGGTTGGTATGAATTCCTACACGGTAGGTTGAACACAAATTTTTTAACACTTTCAACTACATCCTGGTACCATCGTAGTTGCTGAAAATATCATGTTACGGTAACCATACACAACTAAAGAACCCCGAATATACACTAATAGAAACCAAAAGTAGCATCCGTTTGGTCCTTATAAGAGATGACAATAAGCGGTTGGCACTTGAGAACTGCAATGGGCTCGCAAAGGTCGAGAAAAGCTGTTGTACTCTTGTGGTGTCCAATTAAGAATGGGAGCTCAAGAATAAAGTTACGATGTCCACTGTTGTACTCTTCTTTTACCTGCATTAGCAATTCATAATTCATAATCTATAAACAATCGACTTGAGGTGGGTCTAAATATTTCACTACCTAACTGCTCATTCACAAATTAATTATTTAGGTCAAATAGGAACCAACCAACAGTAGGCTAATTTTTCTCTTTGCCATGTTCATCCATCAGAGCACATCATAGTATAGTACTTTTCAAAAACAAAATCAGTGAAATCAGAAAGAGAAGAAAGAAAAGCTTATTGGCTTGGTATTTAAGGCAACCATATAGAAGAGCATTAGATTATCCCTGATTTGTTAAGGTGTGGAAAATGTGTTGGATTATAGAACCATAATTTCATTAGAAATAGAAGAAACCAATATTTTCAGACCACATACTCAATAGCATACACACACGGCAATAACTATCGTGAATCATATGAACAAACTAAAAGCTGAAGAATATTTTGTTTCTTATACGACAAACCATGCGTAGAACTGAAAAGAATATCCATATCATGATTTAAATCAAACCCATTGTATTCATGTGGAGAACATCCGGAGAAGCAACTCGCTTCATAGGACTAAAATAATAGCTGCTATCTCTCAAACAATTAGTTGAACATTATGACTACAAACTAAGCCCACATTGCCAAAAAGAAGTCCATGAAATGTGCGATGTGGAAGAACAACAACGACGACAGACGAAATACATGCAAATGCAATTACCTTCCAATAAAAAGTAAAGGAAACTGTCGGGACATCGGTACCATATCAAGAAAAAGTAAATTGCTATTCCCGGAACCAAATAGATATCTTTTACAATGTTATTTCGGCCTTCTCAAATAAACTGAGCCAATCCAATTGACACACGGAATGATTTTTTCTACTCATTACCCTCAAGACCAATCTGTCAAAAAAAAGTATAAGAGGCATGATTGTTTTTCAGGCGGGATAAAATCATACATATCAAGCTTTGAGTTGGCGACATTCGCAGAACCAATCTATATGCTTGAATGATAATAAATTTGTATGTTCACCTGGTGACAATTACACAAAAATAAAAAGAACCATGCATTATTTTCAAAAAATGAAGAAGATAGATAGCCGGTTTTGGCATAAAACCGGGATACTACTTAGAATGAATCTAATTCACGAAGCGATGAATTATATTAGACCATTTCCAAATTTTATCACGCATAATACTGTAATGACCCCAAAAAAATCCTTCGGATCAAAGCATATCCATTGAACTACGGGATAAAAGTAAATTCTCCGAACATAAAACCACACCAAAGTTGCAACCAATGTCATGCACTTTTGTGTAAAAAATTTAATAGATTAAACACATGAATGGATAGTAAGGGAAATGCTAAAATATTACAGATTGTTAATCATAAGTCCTACACCTTCTCATGAACTATTTTTTTCCTGTACTTGAAGGCAACAAACATGCAAAGTTGGAAATTATCAAATACTCCCTCCGGTCGGAAAAAAATCGACGCAAAGGGAAAGCATCGGTAGCGTTATGGTATGCATACTCCCGCGTCGATTAAAGTTGACCGGAGGTAGTACCTTCAAGCCCATCCAACCGGTGATGCCGCAATCATCCCTAGACAGGCTTATAACGGTGACATAATCGTTGTCAGCGAGGCGCCAAAACAAAGGTATAATCGCACCACGGGAAGTCCTAGCAAAAACAAAGAAAGGAGCGGACCAGGATGTCGACCTCGCCGCTACTGGATGCACTCGTGCTTCCCGAGAAGCATTTGTGTAGAGGCCGGGACTACACACATCATGGTGCTTGGTCTGAGACCTAATTTATCATGGAAAGTCACCTTCATTGCTTGGAAAGAAAATAGTACCAAATCAGAATTATGACTACCGTTAAAACCTGACACCTCCCCCTTGCATATATCCATTCCACATACTCCATACAATCACCATGATGATAGGATGCATAGAAAGATATGGGCAAAATGAAAATAAGAGAAGCCTCGTACCTGCATTTCATCAAATACGTGTGCATCCGGTCATGGTTGACCTGCTCCTACAGATCCTCTTCTTCTGACTTTCTTACTTAGATCCTTGTCCAAATTGCAAAAATCAGCAGCAAGGCATAGAAAACATCAATCGTCTTGTTACTTTAAGATAAATGGCAATCGACATAAAAATCTTTTTTTGTCTGGAGCCTAAAGAGGAGAACCCGGAACCAAACAAATCGAGATCCAAAAGGAAATTTAGGGAGATAAGAGGCCGTTCTAGGAGAGGGAACGAGATGAGTTGGGGAATCACCTACTTCTCCGGTTGATTAGTCGTTCCCCTCCTCCCCAGTGTTGGCCACTGCACAAAAACAAGAAAAATGAGGAGTTAGAGATGGAAGGGATAAGTACAACCCAGAAATATTCAGGTATGAAGTTGCAATATGAAAGAAACTGAATCAATCTTGTCATGGGGAGGAAGAGGCGGGGAAGGGATAGCAGGGAATTGAAGAAAGAGGCCGTTACCTTCAGCGACGCCGACGCGCATCTTCTCGCCGGCCGTAGACTCCAAGTCGAACAGCCCGGGAGTGACGGTGGCCACCATGGCCGGGAGAGGCGCAGAGGTGCCTCAAAGCTGTAACTCCTCCGTGCTCACGTCGCCGACGTCTCCGGCCACGAGCGACGACGACGGGGTGGCGGCGCGAGCGGCCGGGAGGAGGCGAAGCGGCGGGGGAATGGGGCGTGCAATGCCTGGGATTGCGGAGGAGGAACCGGGCGACGGGATTGGGATAGGGCACGACGCGCCAACGCCGGGCCGGATGGGCTTCATCGACCCGTGGATAAAAAGCGGGTCGCGCGAGGGCCTCGTTTCCTGACTACTCCACCATGAAAAATGGACGGCTAAGATTCATCTGCTGGTAAGATCCGATGGCCCACAGGCTCAAAACGCTGTGAGGCCCCCTATGGGGCATCATATACAACGTTAGATGTGCTATATGTGCGCATGATTTCCACATTGCGAACTTATAAACTTGGGTGGCCTCCGCTGTGGCACATGCGGACCACCTGGAGATCGTCTTAGGGAGGAATAATCTTGCTTGTAATAGGCGATCGGATGGCTTTCCAGCTACAGACTGAAACTCGGAAAAAAATTCCTTCTGTATCGCGACGCATTGCCGGGCGGCCGGACTCCTCTTTGATGTATAATACTTAGTACTCGGCTTGTGTAAGGAGACCAAGAAAATATACTGGAGAAATTTCCACCAAAGTTTCCCGATCAGAACAATCATGCTGTATCTTTCAAACTTCCATCGGCGCATCGCCTCATCCATTGCATGCTGCATAAATCATCATGAGAATTTGTTAGGATCAAATAGATAAGATACAAAGCCGAATATCCAAAGTTAAAAGCTGGGATGATTTAGTTTGCACAGAAACACGATCGGTTAGAGCTTTCATTGGATCGAGCTTTTGATTTCTAGATCGATCTGCAACATATAGATGTAGCCAAGAAGTTTAAGACGACATGCACATGGGGGAGACGGTTCACTTCAGGATCAGGAAGTAAATCTATGTGGCACTGTGCGGGTGAGTCCAGCCACGATGCACATATGAGACCATGCTGCGCCGCCGGAGGTTTCAGCGGTAGCTCGCTCAGGCGGAGAGGAAAATAATGTTGTAGGTCGAGCGGACGTCGGGAGCTTTGGGCGGATTGAAAAACAACCGTAAAATATTAATCAGGACTCAGAGTTATCTTGGATGCTCATCATAAAATCTAGGACGGCACTACACGGCGGCGCCGCACCAAAGGTTGTTCCGTGCGGCGGATTTCACGTATCTAATATACATGCATGCATGCAGTGACATATGTAATTACGTCATCAAGATTCCCTCTAATTTGTAAATTTAAAAACCATTATCTCTCAAACCGTTAATCCATTAGAAAATTCGTTTTCACCGTAGGCTTAGTTACGACAAGATCTTCAAAACTAGATCCCTTGTTGGTATGTTTTGAGAACTTTTTTTTTCTGTCAGTAATTGCCAGATTGTTATCACTTACTTACCAGATTATTCACTAGTTAGTTGCCAGATTGTAATAAGTTGGTTGTTCGGCTCATGTATGTCATTGTACACCAATGTAAAGCTTCAAGACACCTAATTTGTGTGAAATTATATCATCCCTTAGCTCTTAGAGACACTTTAACACTGTTCATTAGTTGTACATATCATTGCAATATTTATAGATGAGTACACTTTTATTCGATAACCATGTACAATTATCATAGTATGTCCGTTGCTAATCTGGTAAATCATATTACTATAACCTGAAATTGGTGTTAGAGAAAATAATGTCACAAACATAGTGTAGTTGTGCATATTAATGCAATGTTTAAAAGACACGTAAAAACTTTTCCGGCAGCCATGAATAATTATTGTGATAGTTGTTCGATATTAATCTAGTAACTGATGCGGTGAAAAAAAATCATCCAAAGATAGCAACAACGGATCTAGTTTTGAAGCTCTCGCTGAGACGAACGCAATAGTGCAAATGGATCATAAATTAGATAAACGGTTTGGAAGAAAAATCATTTTCAATTTTCAAATTCTACTAGTAGTAATGCAATGATGCCATTGTGAGCTGGCACATTGGTACATGCATGTACGTAGTCACTCCTATAGGGGGAGAGCACCAAAAATCTGCCGCCGCACAAGCTTGCATGTAGTGCGGCGCTTCTCATTAGCTTTTCCCTAAAATCTAACGGTGGGGAACAGTTTAAAGGTGAGGATTACTGTGGTAACTCCTAGGGAGTCTCCAATTAGTAAATATAAGATTGTACTTATGATGCAGATGAGTGATATGTCTCAAACGTATCTATAATTTCTTATGTTCCATGCTACTTTTATGATGATACTCACATGTTTTATACACATTATATGTCATTATTATGCATTTTCTGGAACTAACCTATTGACGAGATGCCGAAGGGCCAGTTGCTGTTTTCTCGCTGTTTTTGGTTTCGTAAATCCTAGTAAGGAAATATTCTCGGAATCGGACGAAATCAACGCCCAGCATCTTAGAAATCCACGAAGCTTCCAGAACACCCGAGAGCCACCAGAGGAGAGCCACAGGGCCACCAGACAGTAGGGCGGCGCGGCCCAGGAGGGGGGCGCGCCCCCCTATTGTGTGGCGGCTCCGTACCCCTTTCGACTCCGCCTCTTCGCCTATTTAAAGGTCCCTGACCTAAATCTTCGAGACGGAAAAGCGACGGTACGAGAAACCTTCCAGAGCCGCCGCCATCGCGAAGCCAAGATCTGGGGGACAGGAGTCTCTGTTCCGGCACGCCGCCGGGACGGGGAAGTGCCCCCGGAAGGCATCTCCATCGACACCACCGCCATCTTCATCAACGCTGCTGTCTCCCATGAGGAGGGAGTAGTTCTCCATCGAGGCTAAGGGCTGTACCGGTAGCTATGTGATTCATCTCTCTCTCCCATGTACTTCAATACAATGATCTCATGAACCGCCTTACATGATTGAGATTCATATGAGCTTTGTATCACTATTCATCTATGTGTTACTCTGGTGATGTTATTAAAGTAGTCTATTCCTCCTCCATGGTGTAATGGTGACAGTGTGTGCATCATGTAGTACTTGGCGTAGTTTATGATTGTGATCTCTTGTAGATTATGAAGTTAACTATTACTATGGTAGTATTGATGTGATCTATTCCCCCTTTCATAGTCTCGTCGGTGACAGTGGTGCATGCTATGTTAGTACTCGGTGTAATTGCGTTGGTCTATCATGCACTCTAAGGTTATTTAAATATGAACATTGAATGTTGTGGAGCTTGTTAACTCCGGCATTGAGGTGCTCTTGTAGCCCTACACAATTAGTGGTGTTCATCATCCAATAAGAGAGTGTAGAGTGGTTTTATTATGTGATCAATGTTGAGAGTGTCCACTAGCGAAAGTATGATCCCTAGACCTTGTTTCCAAATACTGCAATCATCGTTTATTTACTGTTTTACTGCATCTTTACTTCCTGCAATATTACTACCATCAACTGCACGCCAGCAAGCTATTTTCTGGCACCGTTACTACTGCTCATATTCATTCATACCACTTGTATTTTACTATCTCTTCGCCGAACTAGTGCACCTATACATCTGACAAGTGTATTAGGTGTGTTGGGGACACAAGAGACTTCTTGTATCGTGATTGCGGTGGTTGCTTGAGAGGGATATCTTTGACCTCTTCCTCCCTGAGTTCGATAAACCTTGGGTGATCCACTTAAGGGAAAACTTGCTGCTGTTCTACAAACCTCTGCTCTTGGAGGCCCAACACTGTCTACAGGAAAAGGAGTGTGCATAGACATCAAGCTATTTTCTGGCGCCGTTGCCGGGGAGGAAAGGTAAAAGGCACTCACACGCCGGATCTCGGCAACTAAGCTATCTTCCGGCGCCGTTGTAAGTGCTCAAAGCTATTTCCTTTAGATCCTGCAATTGCATCTTTTTGTTTCTTGTTGAACACTAGTAAGGCATAATGGAAAACATCTGTGAGCTTTTTAAACTATTTCCTGAGTCAAGACATGAATGGTTTAATGCGAAAATTAAAAAAATCTATGGAAGCTTATTTGCATGCTAGTAGCAATGATATTAGTATGAACGCTTTGAACACCATTGTTGATAATGATATAGAAAGTTCTAAGCTTGGGGAGGTCGGTTTTGATGAAAATGATCTCTTTAGCCCTCCGGGTATTGAGGAGAAAGTTTATGTTGATTATGATATGCCTCCCATATATGATGATTATAATGATAGTGGTCTTTTGGTGCCGCCTACTATGGAGAGTAAATTTTATTATGATTATACTATGCCTCCTACACTTGATGAGAATAATAATGATAGCTACTTTGTTGAATTTGCTCCCACTACAACTAATAAAATTGACTATGCTTATGTGGAGAGTAATAATTTTATGCATGAGACTCATGATAAGAATGTTTCATTTGATGGTTATATTGTGGATTTCATCAATGATGCTACTGAAAGTTATTATGAGAGAGGGAAACATGGTTATATGCGTCTTAATAATATTAAGTTTCCCCTCTCTATGTTGAGAATCTTGAAGTTACTCGTGTTTTATCTTCCTATGCTTGTCACTTTGCTCCTCATGAATTTATTTGTGTACAAGATTCCTTCCCATAGGAAGTGGGTTAGGCCTAAATTTGTTTCATACTTGCTTTTTGATGCTCTCTTTTGCTTCAACTATTATTTCTTGCGAGTGCATCATTAAAACTGCTGAGCCCATCTTAATGGCTATAAAGAAAGCACTTCTTGGGAGATAACCCATGTTTTTATTTTACTACAGCACTTTTGTTTTACATTTGTGTCTTGGAAGTTGTTACTACTATAGCAACCTCTCCTTATCTTTATTTTATTGCATTGTTGTGCCAAGTAAAGTCTTTGATAGTAAAGTGAATACTAGATTTGGATTACTGCGCAGAAACAAATTTCTTGTTGTCACGAATTTGAGTAAGATTCTCTGTAGGTAACTCAGAAAAATCTGCCAATTTACGTGAGTGATCCTCAGATATGTACGCAACTTTCATTCAATTTGAGCATTTTCATCTGAGCAAGTCTGGTGCCTCTAAAAAATTCGTCTTTACGGATCGTTCGTTTTGACAGATTCTCGCCTTTTATTTCGCATTGCCTGTTTTGCTCGTGTTGGATGGATTTCTTTGTTCCATTAACTTCCAAGTAGCTTTGAGCAATGTCCAGAAGTGTTAAGAATGATTGTGTCGCCTCCGAACATGTGAATTTTTGATTATGCACTAACCCTCTAATGAGTTTGTTTTGAGTTTGGTGTGGAGGAAGTTTTCAAGGGTCAAGAGAGGAGGATGATACAATATGATCAAGAAGAGTGAAAAGTCTAAGCTTGGGGATGCCCCCGTGGTTCATCCCTGCATATTTCAAGAAGACTCAAGCATCTAAGCTTGGGGATGCCCAAGGCATCCCCTTCTTCATCGACAAATTATCAGGTTTCTTCTCTTGAAACTATATTTTTATTCGGTCACATCTTATGTAGTTTACTTGGAGCGTCTTTATGCTTTTATTTTTGTTTTGTTATTTTAATTCTCTGAATAAATTCATGCTTGTGTGGGAGAGAGACACGCTCCGCTGTTGCATATGAACACATGTGTTCTTAGCTTCATTCTTAATGTTCATGGCGAAGGTTGAAACTGCTTCGTTCATCATTATTATGGTTGGAAACGGAAAATGCAGCATGTGGTAAATGGTATAATGTCTTGAATAATGTGATACTTGGCAATTGTTGTTCTCATATAGATCATGTTTAAGCTCTTGCATCATGTACTTTGTACCCATTAATGAATAACTACATAGAGCTTGTTAAAATTTGGTTTGCATGATTGATCTCTAGAGTCTAGATATTTTCTGGTTGAGGTGTTTGAACAACAAGGAGACAGTGTAAAGTCTTATAATAGTTACAATATGTTCATATGTGAGCTTTGCTGCACCTTTTATAATTGAGTTTGCTTCAAACAACCTTGCTAGCCTAGCCTTGTATTGAGAGGAATTCTTCTCGTGCATCCAAATCCTTGAGCCAATAACCATGTCATTTGTGTCCACCATACCTACCTACCACATGGTATTTCTCTGCCATTCCAAAGTACATTACTTGAGTGCTACCTTTAAAATTCTATTCTTTGTCTTTGCAATATATAGCTAATGGGAAAAATAGCTTAAAAACTATTGTGGTGAAGAATATGTACTTATGTGTCTTATTTCTTAATAAGTTGCTTGTTGAGCGGTAACCATGTTTCTGGGGACGCCATCAACTTTTACCTTTGTTGAATATCATGTGAGTTGCTATGCATGTTCGTCTTGTCCGAAGTAAGGGCGATTTTCATGATCAAATGGTTTGAGTATGCATACTGTTAGAGAAGAACATTGGGCCGCTAACTAAAGCCATGATCCATGGTGGAAGTTTCAGTTTGGACAATTAATCCTCAATCTCTTATGAGAATTTTAACTGTTGTTGAATGCTTATGCACTAAAGAGGAGTCCATTATCTGTTGTCTATGTTGTCCCGGTATGGATGTCTAAGTTGAGAATAATCAAAAGCGAGAAATCCAATGCAAACTTTCTCCTTAGACCTTTGTACAGGCGGCATAGAGGTACCCCTTTGTGACACTTGGTTGAAACATATGCTATGCAATGATAATCCATGTTAATCCAAGCTAATTAGGACAAGGTGCGAGCACTATTGGTATACTATGCATGAGGCTTGCAACTTATAGGATAACTTATACATAACACATATGCTTTATTACTACCGTTGACAAAATTGTTTCTTGTTTTCAAAATGAAAAGCTCTAGCACAAATATAGTAATCCATGCTTCCTCTGCGAAGGGCCTATCTTCTACTTTATTGTTGAGTCAGTTTACCTATTCTTTCTATCTCAGAAGCAAACATTTGTATCAACTGCGTGCATTGATTCTTACATGTTTACCTATTGCACTTGTTATATTGCTTTATGTTGACAACTATCCATGAGATATACATGTTACAAGTTGAAAGCAATTGCTGAAACTTATATCTTCCTTTGTGTTGCTTCAATGCTTTTACTTTGAATCTATTGCTTTATGAGTTAACTCTTATGCAAGTCTTATTGATGCTTGTCTTGAAAGTACTATTCATGAAAAGTCTTTGCTATATGGTTCAGTTGTTTACTCATTGTCTTTACCATTGCTTTGAATCGCTGCATTCATCTCATATGCTTTACAATAGTATGATCAAGATTATGATAGCATGTCACTTAAGAAATTATCTTTGTTATCGTTTACCTACTCGAGGGCGAGTAGGAACTAAGCTTGGGGATGCTTGATACGTCTCAAACGTATCTATAATTTCTTATGTTCCATGCTACTTTTATGATGATACTCACATGTTTTATACACATTATATGTCATTATTATGCGTTTTCCGGAACTAACCTATTGACGAGATGCCGAAGGGCCAGCTTGTCGTTTTCTCGCTGTTTTTGGTTTCGAAATCCTAGTAAGGAAATATTCTCGGAATCGGACGAAATCAACGCCCAGCATCTTACAAATCCACGAAGCTTCCGGAACACCCGAGAGCCACCGGAGGAGAGCCACGAGGCCACCGTACGAGAGGGCGGCGCGGCCCAGGAGGGGGGCGCGCCCCCCTATTGTGTGGCGGCTCCGTACCCCTTCTGACTCCGCCTCTTCGCCTATTTAAAGGTCCCTGACCTAAATCTTCGAGACGGAAAAGCGATGGTACGAGAAACCTTCCATAGCCGCCGCCATCGCGAAGCCAAGATCTGGGGGACAGGAGTCTCTGTTCCGGCACGCCGCCGGGACGGGGAAGTGCCCCCGGAAGGCATCTCCATCGACACGAACGCCATCTTCATCAACGCTGCTGTCTCCCATGAGGAGGGAGTAGTTCTCCATCGAGGCTAAGGGCTGTACCGGTAGCTATGTGGTTCATCTCTCTCTCCCATGTATTTCAATACAATGATATCATGAGCTGCCTTACATGATTGAGATTCATATGAGCTTTGTATCACTATTCATCTATGTGTTACTCTGGTGATGTTATTAAAGTAGTCTATTCCTCCTCCATGGTGTAATGGTGACGAGTGTGTGCATCATGTAGTACTTGGTGTAGTTTATGATTGTGATCTCTTGTAGATTATGAAGTTAACTATTACTATGATAGTATTGATGTGATCTATTCCCCCTTTCATAGTCTGTCGGTGACAGTGTGCATGCTACGTTAGTACTCGGTGTAATTGCGTTGGTCTATCATGCACTCTAATGTTATTTAAATATGAACATTGAATGTTGTGGAGCTTGTTAACTCCGGCATTGAGGTGCTCTTGTAGCCCTACACAATTAGTGATGTTCATCATCCAACAAGAGAGTGTAGAGTGGTTTTATTATGTGATCAATGTTGAGAGTGTCCACTAGCGAAAGTATGATCCCTAGGCCTTGTTTCCAAATACTGCAATCATCGCTTATTTACTGTTTTACTGCATCTTTACTTCCTGCAATATTACTACCATCAACTGCACGCCAGCAAGCTATTTTTTGGCACCGTTACTACTGCTCATATTCATTCATACCACTTGTATTTTACTATCTCTTCGCCGAACTAGTGCACCTATACATCTGACAAGTGTATTAGGTGTGTTGGGGACACAAGAGACTTCTTGTATCGTGATTGCAGGGTTGCTTGAGATGGATATCTTTGACCTCTTCCTCCCTGAGTTCGATAAACCTTGGGTGATCCACTTAAGGGAAAACTTGCTGCTGTTCTACAAACCTCTGCTCTTGGAGGCCCAACACTGTCTACAGGAAAAGGAGTGTGCGTAGACATCAATGAGTCATCCATGGATGTACGGTAACCGATGTGCTCCCGCTTTCAGAGAGGGCGTGAATTCTTTCCTGCTTGTGGCCGAGGCCAACAAGTCGAAGCAAGGTTTTATGTGATGTCCATGTCTGAAATGTAAGAATGAGAAGGATTACTCTTGCTCAAGAGACATTAAGAGCCACCTGCTTCGGTTCGGATTCATGTCCAGCTATAATGTTTGGACCAAGCACGAGAAGAAGGGGTTATGATGGAAGACGGCGATGAAGAAGAAGATAACGATGACTAGTACCGATCTATGTTCTCTGAATGTGATGATACCGCAATGGAAGACAATGAAGAAGAAGGAGGTGAAGAACGGGCACCAGATGATCCTGTTGATGATGATCTTCGTCGGGCCATTTCTGATGCAAGGAGAGACTGTGGCACAGATAAGGAGAGGTTGCAGTTCGACAAGATGTTAGAGGACCACCACAAATTCTTGTACCCAGGTTGTGAAGATGGGCAGAGAAAGCTGGGTAGCGTATTGGAATTGCTGAAATGGAAGGCATAGGCCGGTGTGACTGACTCGGGATTTGAAAAATTGCTGATAATATTAAAGAAGTTGTTTCCAAGAAATAACGAATTGCCCGGCAGTACGTATGAAGCAAAGAAGATTGTCTACCCTCTAGGATTAGATGTGCAGAAAATACATGCATGCATTAATGACTGTATCCTCTACCGCGGTGAGAAGTACGAGAATTTGAATAAATGCCCGATATGCGGTGCATTGCAGTATAAGATCAGAAAAGATGACCCTGGTGATGTTGAGGGCGAGCCACCCAGGAAGAGGGTTCCTGCGAAGGTGATGTGGTATGCTCCCATAATACTACGGTTGAAACGTTTGTTCAGAAACAAAGAGCATGCCAAGTTGTTGCGATGGTACATGGAAGAACATAAGAAAGACGCGATGTTGAGGCACCCCGCTGATGGTCGGCAGTGGAGAAACATCGGGAGAGAGTTCCCGGATTTTGCAAGTGAGGCAAGGAACTTATGGTTTGGTCTAAGTACAGATGGCATGAATCCTTTTGGGGAGCAGAGCTGCAGTGACAGCACCTGGCCCATGACTCTATGTATCTACAACCTTCCTCCTTGGTTGTGCATGAAGCGAAAGTTCATTATGATGTCAGTGCTTATCCAAGGCCCAAAGAAACCCGGCAACGACATTGATGTGTACCTAAGGCCATTAGTTGATGAACTTTTGGAGTTGTGGGCAAAACCAGGTGTACGTGTGTGGGATGAGCACACCGAGCAAGAATTTGACCTACGAGCGTTGCTATTCGTAACCATCAATGATTGACCTGCACTTAGTAACATTTCAGGACAGACAAACAAAGGATACAATGCATGCACACACTGTTTAGATGAGACTGAAAGTAAATATTTGGAAAAAGGTAGGAAAAATGTGTACCCGTACAATCGCCATTTCCTTCCGCGCAAGCATGCCTTAAGGAAAAAAGGAAAGCATTTCAATGGCGAGGCAGAACACCGTCCGAAGCCTGTCCCCCGTAGTGGTGCTGATGTATTTGACATGGTCAAGGATTTAAATGTTATCTTTGGAAAGGGTCCAGGCAGTCGACCTGTTCCGAAAGACGCTGATGGACACGCGCCCATGTGGAAGAAGAAATCTATTTTTGGGGAGCTAGAATATTGGAAAGACCTGGAAGTCCGCTCTGCAATCGACGTGATTCACCTGACCAAGAATCTTTGTGTGAATATTCTAGGTTTTCTGGGCGTGTATGGGAAGACAAAAGATACAACAGAAGCACGGGAGGATCAGGAACATCATAAAGGACGAAACGGCAATCATCCAGGGCAGTTTGAAGGGCCTGCCAGCTACGCTCTTACCAAAGAAGAGAAGGAGATCTTTTTTGAAGCCCTATTCAGTATCAATGTTCCGTCTGGTTTCTCATCGAATATAAAGGGAATAGTAAATATGAAGGAGAAAAAATTCCAGAACCTAAAGTCCCATGACTGCCACGTGCTTATGACATAATTGCTTCCGGTTGCATTGAGGGGACTTCTACTAGAGAATGTTCGACTAGCCATTGTGAAGATATGTGCATTCCTCAACGCAATTTCTCGGAAGGTAATGGATCCAGAAACTTTGTCAGGGTTACAGGATGATGTGGTCGAATGTCTTGCCAGCTTCGAGTTGTTGTTCCCACCATCCTTCTTCAATATTATGACGCACCTCCTCGTTCACCTAGTTGAAGAGATTAGAATTCTCGGTCATGTATTTCTACAATATGTTCCCCTTCGAGAGGTTCATGGGAGTCTTAAAGAAATATGTTCATAACCGAGTTAGCACGAAAGGAAGTATCTCAAAGGGCTATAGAACTGAGGAGGTCATTTAGTTTTCTATTTACTTTCTTCCTGACCTTAAGCTGATTGGTGTTCCTCAATCTCGGTATGAGGGGAGGCTGACTGGAAAAGGCACACTAGGAAGGAAAGCAACGGTGTGCAGGGACAAGATTTATTTCAATCAAGCACACTACACAGTTCTATACAATTCCAACTTGGTGGCTCCGTACATCGAGAAAGACAGAATGTTTTACGAGAAATAAACCCGGGCCAGCCCGAGTCCTTGATTACACGTCAACACATGAATACCTTTGGCAGTTGGTTGCAAAGACATCTCATGAGTGACACCACTGTTGGAGAGTGATACGTCTCCAACGTATCTATAATTTCTGATGTTCCATGCTTATATTATACCAATTGCTACATGTTTTATATACACTTTATATCATTTTTATGCATTTTCCGGGACTAACCTATTAACAAGATGCCGAAGTGCCAGTTCCTGTTTTCTGTTGTTTTTGGTTTCAGAAAATCTACATAGGAAATATTCTCGGAATTGCGCAAAACAAAAGGCCACGTCCCTATTTTTCCAGAAGCTTCATGGAGTCCGAAGGAGAGACGAAGGGGGGCCACGAGCTGGCCACACCATAGGGGGGCGCGGCCCACCCTTCTGCCGCGCCGCCAGGTGGGGAGCCCACCTCGGGACTCCACCGACATCGCCCCTTCGCCTATATATTGCCCCAGATGCGAAAACCCTAAAAAGTCCAGTCATATTCCACGAAGAGTTCCGCAGCGCCGCCGCCATCGACGACAAGTTTCGGGGGACAAAATCTCTGTTCCGGCACGCCGCCGGGATGGGGAATTGCCCCCGGAGTCATCTCCATCGACACCACCGCCATCTTCATCTCCGTTGCCGACTCCCATGATGAGGAGGGAGTAGTTCTCCCCCGAGGCTGAGGGCTCTACCGGTAGCTATGTGGTTCATCTCTCTCTCCCATGGTGTGATCTTTATGTGATCATGAGCTTTGTAATCTAGTTGAATATGTAGATGTTACTCTTGTCTATTATACATTCTAGAGGTTACTTTAATATGAACTCCGGAGTCACTCTCCACGATGTGATGGTGACAGTGTGCGCATCGTGTGTGATTCCTTTATGACGTTGTAGAGCTTGTTTACTCCGGCTTGAGGTGTGCTTTTGCAGCCCTACACAATAAATGGTGTTTGTTATCCAATAAGAGAGTGTTTGAGAGTAGCATTTATTTATTCATATGTGATCATTGTTGAGAGTGTCCACTAGTGAAAGTATGATCCTTAGGCCTTGTTTCTAAGCATTGAAACACGGTTTGCAACAAGTTTTGCTACATGTTCGCTTGCTGCCATTTTTATTTCAGAATGCAATTACTACTTATAATCATCCATATTACTTGTATTTCACTATCTCTTCGCCGAACTAGTGCACCTATACATCTGACAAGTGTATTAGGTGTGTTGGGGACACAAGAGACTTCTTGTATCTTAATTGCAGGGTTGCTTGAGAGGGATATCTTTGACCTCTACCTCCCTGAGTTTGATAAACCTTGGGTGATTCACTTATGGGAAACTTGCTGCTGTTCTACAAACCTCTGCTCTTGGAGGCCCAACACTGTCTATAGGAATAGAAGCGTGCGTAGACATCAGAGAGCAGTTGTACTTGTTGGCCAGGTTACCATCTTCAAACATATGTACATTCCAAGGGTACGAGATAAATGGGAATACATTTTACACGATCGCCCAAGATAAAAAGAGCACCAACCAAAACAGTGGTGTCCGCTTCGATGCAAAAGACGAGAATGGGCAGACCACCACATATTATGGGTACATAGAGAATATATGGGAACTTGACTATGGACCCACTTTTAAGGTCCCTTTGTTTCGGTGCAAATGGGTGAAGCTCAGCGGTGTACAGGTAGACGATAAGTACGGTATGACAACAGTGGATCTCAACAATCTTGCGTACATTGACGAGCCATTCGTCCTAGACAACGAGGTGACTCAAGTTTTCTACGTGAAGGACATGTCTAGCAAATCGAGAAAAAGAAATCAACAAAAGATTACATCAACCGAGGAGCCAAAGCGCCACATAGTTCTTTCGGGGAAAAGAAACATCGTGGGAGTGGATGACAAGACAGACATGTCATAAGATTATAATAAATTTAAAGAAATTCCGCCCTTCACGGTGAAGATTGACCCAAGCATCTTGCTAAATGATGAAGATTCTCCATGGCTACGGCGTAGAAGAAAACCACAACACTAGATGGCGATGTGTTGGCGATATTTAAACCTGTAATGTAATAATGTATTCTTAATATATAGTTTTCCGAGGCGCAGCTTTCGAAGATGCCGTAGGGCGTTTGCACCAACGATATCTTCAAGAAGCTGCGCCACGAGAGATTTCCCAACCCTTTACCAATACTGTTAGAGGAGATGGAGTCTTTCACGGGCTTGCAGGAAAAAATTTCCGAGGCGCAGCTTCCGAAGATGTCGTAGGGCGTGTGCACCAACGACATCTTCGAGAAGCTGCGCCACGGGAGATTTCCCAACCCTTTCCCCAATACTGTTAGAGGAGATGGAGTCTTTCACGGGCTTGCAGGGAAATTTTTCCGAGGCGCAGCTTCCGAAGATGCCGTAGGGCGTGTGCACCAATGACATCTTCGAGAAGCTGCGCCACGGGAGATTTCCCAACCCTTTCCTCCATCCATGGGGATGAAACTCTCCCTACATGCTTGTTGATCTGCTTGCCAAGGCGTATCGGTGTTCCTTTTATAGGCAAGACGCCGCTTCTACTTTGTCTTGTTCCTTCGACAGGGCGTCGTACACTACATGCTTTATCTCATCGAGCAGTGCGTCCACCCACGCGTCCTTATCCTGCCGACAGCTTTAGTCCCGGTTTCACCCACCAGCCGGGACTAAAGGTTACCGACATGTCCTTATCATGTCGACAGTTTTGTTAGATGACACAAAAACCACCTTTAGTCCCGGTTGTACCCACCAGCCGGGACTAATGGTTGCTCGCACGTCAGCCACCCCCCGATAAGGCCCTCATAGATAAGCCTCCCCCAGATAAGGCCCTCCTAGATAAGCCTCCTATCTTTTATCCCGGTTTGAGCCCCCACCCGAGATGAAAGTTTCCCGCGCCACTGCGTTCCTGCCTATTTTCTTCCCGCGCTTTCCACCGCTTCCCGCCTCCATCTTCCCGCCAATTTTTCACTATATATATGTAGGCTTGGCCTCCATTTACATATCACATCTGTACTCATATCTGCAAACCTCATCACTCTCTCTCATGGCTTCGATCGTATCTCTAACACCCCGGGAGGCGGAGGCGCTTTGCGCCTCAAACTACCCCTACCCGCCGGGCTACCGCGTCCCGACCGACTGGTTGCTGAGCATCGGAGACGCACCGGTCCCTCCTATCCCTCTAGGTGTGGCGCGCGAGATGGCCATCACGAACCACTATTACTTCGAGCTCACGCCAGAGCAGCGGAGGAATCCCCAGTGGCATCCCGACTACAGCCCGACTTGGGACAGCTTCTTCATCAATCGGCGTGAGAGTGCGCTTGTCAGGTACGAGGAGGATGACCCGCCTCGTTCGAACTTCAACGAGGCCGGACTCTCCATAGCGTCATAGCCTACTGTGGCCCCCGCCTGCGCTACCCTCAGACCCATGGATTTGACCAAACCTAGGATTTGTTACGAACATGTCAAGTATTTCACGTATAAGATGTTAGTAAGGCTCACGATCTGGACACTTGGGCACGGAAAAAATAAGATGCTGGAGATCTAGCTGACCACGACCCAACAAAAAAAATCCAAATTTCCACACATGAAGCCCTGAAACAGATCCGTTCCAATTTAAAATGGAAAAAACTAGACAAATCTAGCTACAGCGTGTGTCGCTAGGACACCACTTGGACATGTGGAAACAAAGGGACTCCATCACGGAGTAATCACCATAAATCCGGATACATGCGTGCAAATAATGAAATTATATCTATTGACCTACATATTATGAAACAAGTTTTCTCCTCCATTGAATAAGATTCTATCTAAGCTAGTTTAAACAAATAGAACTTTCTAAAAAAAATGTGAAAAAGTCCGCCAATCTATTAATCATCATCAACAACAATAAAAAACACCAAATATAATAAAAATTACATATAGGCATTTGGACCACCTAACGAAGGCTATGAGCAGTAAAGCAAGCCGAAGGTGCGCCGCAGTCCTAACCCCTCCCTAACCAGAGCCGAGCTAAACTTGTAGAAGTAGAGGTTATTGTAGTACATTGACATGAAGTTGTCGTGCTAAGTGCTAAGACCCCAAAGGACCAACCCAACAGATCAGCAACCATCATCAATGATGAGAACCGTAGATCAGAAGAGACAAACTTGTAACCACACTGACGAACACGAAAATGGATCAGATCCTAGGAGATCCCGGACACAAACCTTCAAGTGCCCTCCGCCGGAGCTAGTTACACCACCTAAGCGAGGATATGGCTAGAAGAACCTTATTCTACCATCAGGATATAGCCACCGCCTCATCATCTCGAAGTAGACAGTGAAAAACAACCTAAAAATAACAAGAACCCCTCTGCCGGCGAGGGATTGTGGTTTGCAACGCCTCCAAAGCCGTAAGGCCACCGGAGACGAAGCTGACCGACGATGTCACATGCGAGGGGATGGAACCATGGATGGGTTCATAGTCGCGCTCTCTTCTTGTGTCCACGTACGTAACGGTTCGTGAGATTATGAGTACTCGACTAAGAGTTAATTTGCTAAGCCTCTGAACTTTTCTCAAATTGTAAGGTGCATCTATATGTGAAAAGGTATAATGTGCTTCGACTATGTACGAGAGGATTTCCCCACGTTCTAGCAAATAAATATCATTGTAAGGATTTTCTATCAGGACTTTTGCCATTTCTGCGTGTAATGTTTCAGTGGCCTGGAAAGTTTTAAATATATGGTTTGAGAGTTTAGAACGCGGGCTGCCAGGCTATTGCTCCTTGCCCTGACAATGTCGTGTATCTCGGTTGTCTAGGCTGTTTGCCAGTCTCACGAAGCCTGATGATAGCGACTTCAAGATCGTGGTGGCGCATGCTAGTGTGTGGAGAAGCTAGGTGCTGGCGCTCCCTGGTGCCAGGGTTTTTTGTGGTCGGGGGCGGGAGAAATCCCTGTCAGCTTGGCTGATCCTAACGCGGTGCCTCCTTCGTGTGACACCATTTCTTCCCGGAGAGCGTCGTGGGAATCTCCTTACCACTGTACTCTACGTGCTGGGAAGACCCTAGGACCGGTCTAGTCCGGGCAGCAGCGCCGTGCCAACGGTGTTTTCCTTCTTGAAGGTGTTGCTTGGTATGGGGCACTTCAAAGTGCTTGGAGCATGGTGGGACAAAGACGGAGGGTGCAACGATTTAGGGTCTTTATCGTTTCGTCGCTTCATCATTGTTGTCATTTCTTTTCTTTTGCGCATGTTGTTGCCGTTGCCCCAACATTTTCTTTGTTCGAACGCTTGTATCGGTGTGGTTGCTATATAATATAGCGGGGCGCAAGCCTGTTTCGAGGAGAATGCGGGACCGAGAAAAATCAAAACGAGCTAAACACTCGTCGTCCTTTGAGGAAGTTTGAATCAAATTCTCACTTGGATCTATTACAATTTTATTGACAACTTATGTCAGCAACACTATTAGGGCTCCACGGGACAACGTCATTCGAACGGGCCGGTTGGGTGCAGCATGCATTGCTGCCATAATGCCATGTAAAATTTATTGGCATTTATCGACAGGATTGTGAATGACCCCCCTGTTCCAGCCATCCATCTTTTCCTACTGGCCTACAGAGAACACTGAGGCAGGGGACTGAAACTGGACATTAACATCTGAACCCGATAATTATAAGCTTGACGACGACGCCTAGAACCCGAGCTCGTCTACCCTGCATGCAGCCCCTGCGCATCGCTGTTTCTCCGTGAATATCCTGAAGGACGTTAATGTCCACCAGTTCGAATCACATAGGCAATCAAGATAACAATTTACCGACAATCTTACTTACACGTAGTACAGTATTGCAGCGCTCTCGATCGCGAGCTGGAGGAAGCATCTGCGGTACATCGCACATGCGATCCTAGCTATAGGCTACAAGATGTTTGCAGTACAAAATGCGACGGTAAACGTGCTGCGTAGACGAATCTTTGGTTCTTTTTCGTCAGGATTAGGAATATAGCCACCGATTCCCGAGACGGAGCGTTCGACAAAGCATGCACAGACGTTTAGAAAACCTTCGTGTAAAGCTTCGCTAAGACCGAGAAGAAACGAAAAGAATGCGGGAAACTTCTGCAAAGCGCCGATTATTCTATGAGAAGGTCGGAGAGATGGGCAGAGCGTACCATGACGACGGTCGACGGATCTCGGAGAAATCGTAAACAGAGTCGCCGAGATCCAGTGGCGACGTGGTGGGGGCTGCCCGTGTATGTGTGTGCGTGCAAAGGAGACGAAGATGGGGGAGGAAGGAGAAAAGGCTGCCCCGGTTGGCATCGATCGCGCGCGTCGGAGCCGACGGAGAAGACAATGGGAAGCGCGCGGAATCCCACCAAAAGCGGCAGCGCCGGCGAGCCGGTCTGGCCCTCTGTGCATGGCTATAATTAGGGCCGAATTGGTTGCCCAAGCCTCTTTTGGGGCTCTCTAGCCCATATATGTGAGATGGATATTAATTGCACGGTAAAACGGTCCAAAAAGCACGTTATGGATCTCGTTTGGTTAATCATAAGATATACTTTCCTGCAGTGCATGAGAGAGGGAACGGTATCCCTCAAAAAAAAAAAAAAGAGGGAACGGTATCACGTTGTTTGATTGACTGGGTTACAACATTCCATTAAAGTCAAAACCTACACACTATTATTTGGTTGCAACTCTAACCAGTAATATGGTAATCTGCAATATTGTTGGCAGAACAAGGATTTCAGCTAACCAGTTCATCTTAAGGGGGTGGTACTACCTAACAACAGTTGTCATAACTATTGATGCACCACGAGCTAACCCAAAAAACTACAGCTCATGGTGCATCAGAAGTTCATCAACGGAGGAGTTCATCTTAAGGGGGTGGTACTACCTAACAATAGCTCATGGTGCCTCTCACAGCCAGGCATCAAGTTATGATTAGTTCCTAGCTAGTGGAATGTATATTACACGAGTTCCCAACATATACATGACCTCAGCAGATCACGACCACCATCAGACATGGTTGCAAAGTTATACAACTAACAGTGGTGCTTGCGCATCTATGTAGTTCTCTTTGATCCTATCATCTCAGCATAGTTGTTACAATGGGTCTTGTTGTCCACAAGGTAGTTGATAGCATCAACAATTAAGTTTTTGTGGAGCAAAGATAGTCTCGTTACAAACAAATGATGGCTCGAAGATTGTCTTCATCTGCTAGTAGTTCGCTATGGACGTGTTCAACAAATCTTTGTGCTTCGGAGAATGCTGAGATTGAGAAGACATTGTCAGCAAAAAGGAACGAATAGGTAAGACAATAAAGTAGTGATGTGCAAGATAACCGTCATGTATGCCATCAACTTCCCCTTGTCCATCATCATGGCCATGTTCTCCTGTCAAAATATCACTCCTTGAACATTCCTAATCTTGCACACGAGCACCCACCTCCGTCTCCACTTCATTAGAGGGTTGTTCAACTGAGTAGGTGTGACTGTAAGGCATGTGAAGTGAAGAAAATTATTGCAAACACTCTGCACGGTATGTTGTTTGAAGCCTCGGGAACACTTTTACCCTGCTCCTGACTTGCTCACAAACTTGTTGAGGACAAACTCTGAGAGAGGTGCTTCTGACACCATAGGTGGTTTGGGCCGATACAGAGCTAGATCAGCCCTTGTGTTGCCAAGCACCATCCAGGACATAGAAGGCTTGAACATCAGGTCGGGAGAAGACAAGATGATGTACACAAGACAATTGAACAATGGTAAGCATGGCTATCGGTTGCACATTTTGTACAATCAACCTCCACGAAAGAACCTTGCACAAGGGACATAGGTTCTTACACTCAAGGGAGTTCAATTTAGCGCGAGAGGTTGGCGAGCTCGAATGGAGAAGAAGGAAGGACATCCATGGTTGTACTCGACGGAGAACAAGACATGACCATAGTGGCCCTGCTTGACGGAGTGGAAAGCATGGCGGCCTATAAAATTAAACACCTTAACAATGGAACTAAAACCATCATATGGCAAGCATGGAAAAGAATTCTATAGAAGCTAAATTTTAAAAAATTAATCACTACCACAATGGTCCTATAGCAAACATGAAAAAGGGTTCCATAAAAACTAAACCTATGACATCTAGGGTTAGATCTGCAAACATGTAGCATGGTTATGGATCTAATCTAGCACATCCACCGTTAGAGGTTTCTTACAGACACCGAAAGAGGATTCACCAGATCAGAGGTCGAGGACGATGGAGAAGGCACGCCGACAACGAGCTCGTCATCATAACCAGTGAAGAAGCTCTCGACATGGATCTCGAAAGAGAGAAAAGATCGAATAGGTGAAAATGGTGGATTTGAAAATCAGCGGTGAGAGTAGAGATAAACATGGGGGCGAATTTACGGGAGTGGTGACCAAAATTCTCCCGCCGCATTTCCGGTCCACCGTAGAGCTCGCGCCATCTCTACCGTTTGTAGCCGCTCGGACGCGGCGTTGTCGAAATAGCATGCGGGGAGGGTGGTTCTCTGGAACGGCCATTTAGTCGTTCACTCAGGGCTTGTCTCCAAACTGCTTTGACATGTGCGCTTGCACGTGAACTTGACGGCTAATCGGGTTTTTTTTTCTGCTCCCAAAACATGTCTCGAGGTGTTTCGTGCAGTGCAGCTGCGCAGGCCCCTCCCTTCTTCATCTAGGTTCCCTCTTCCCTTGTCCACTTCCTCCACCACCATCCCTGCCACACCATGCTGCTTCTTCCCCGTTCCGAGCACAGATCCAGAAGCTATACAAATACTACTCCGTACCAGCCGTGTATGTACGTGAAGTGCTAGTTCAGTGGCAAGGCTTGCGAGTGCGCAGCCACCCCACCCGGGTTGAGTCCCAACGGAACCGAATTAAACGGGGTTATCTAGCGTGTATAAATTCGCTGCTGGAGAGGTCCCATCATCTATCTAACAACGTATAGTCAAGGGAGGAAATCTTCCCGGTCATTGGTCAACGTTTTTTACATACAATCGTGCATGCATGCAAGCGTACATGTAGACTGTGACATTACACGTCTGATCTATGGCGTACGTACGTACGTACATGAGACCAAGACACGAGCGGATCAGTGGTGCCCAGCGGGCCAGCCGCGTCACGTGGCGAGTTTGGCGCGGCGGAGGACCACCGCGCGTCCGGCGAGGGCTGCCCCCTGCGACGGTGCTCGCCGCGTGGATCGGGTTCTGGTCGGATCTGGCCGCTTCCTTCCGATCTCCGAGCTATACGTACGTACGCGTGGTTTTCCGGCCGAGACCCACAACCATCTGATGCCGGTGTTGGCACAGGTGGACCAATGCACCGAAAAATATGATATCGCTACTACCAGTCTACCAGTCGGATCGATCGGGCCTGACTCTGACAGCAATACGCTGGTCGTCGATACGTTTGAAATAGGGATGTTTTTGCTGGTCCACTGAGCTGAACGCATGCATGCGTCGTTGGCTCCCTGGTCTAGGAACGGTACGGAGTTTCCATGCCGTAAAGATGAACGGTACGGTGTGATTGTGTGAATACGATCAAGTACACCAGCCAGCGCGCGACGATGTTATACACTCTCACAGTCTCGCGTGTACTGTTCCTTAGGAAAGAAGTTCAAATTGAATCTTGAACTGGTATAGGGGCTGCTTCAGTGCTTCCTAACCGAAGTTGAGGGGTTATATTTGTTATTTATCTCTACATTAGGCTCGCTGAAACCATATCTGCTAATTAAGGGTGCTATGCGCGTCGGTAGCCTTTGCCAAACTGGTGATATCGCTGACTGCTCCAGATCCGCCAGTCCATCGATGGAGGGTGTCCTCTGTTCCCGTCGAGGTTAGGGTTAAGGTCTCCGCTTGATCCTATCGAGGTGTTGGGACGGTCAGGTTCTCCTGCTTGTGCGCGTGGGCTTCTTCCTTCGGCGAATCGGCCAGCGTGGTGGGGTAGGCTTCGTACACCATACGGGTCGTAGTAGTACACCATACGTACAGAAAAAAATCATACAAGACAACGCCGACCATACGGGCCAATAGAGGGTTACGTGCTAGTCAGATTTTTAAATTTTACGATCATGCCCCGGTTACGAAGGGGCATGGGAAGCTCTCCACCGTTCTTATTTTTGTCGCGGCCAGAGTTTTGCCAAGGGGGAGCACTGGAGCACAAGTTCTAGTATAGTCCCATGAACTCCCAATCCTCGAAATTTTCACTAAACTTACAAATCCCAATCTATTTCAAACCCTAGACATGTTTGGCACACCAAAAAAGCGACGACTACAGCCTGGATTATTGTATCCTCTAACTACATTGGGCCCACATGTCATATTTTTCATTTTGTCTATTTTATTATTTTTTCCCATCTAGTGGTCAAACCTACCACCGAGGCCTTGTGGCCAGGCGAGTCCGCGCGAGGCGCGACAACAGAAGAGTAACATGGAGTAGCAAGGAGACGCATACCAGACGAAGCTGCGGCGGAGCAGGCACATCGCTGAAGAGCGGCTTGCGGGAAGATCAATGTGCGGCGGCACCGAACCGTAGACGGGGAAGAAAGAAAGGTTGCCGACGATTGGGGGCCTTCGAGGTCGACTACTTCTGCGGCGAGAATCAGTGGGAGGAGTTCAGGATGATTCGATGACCAGCTACACATGGGGACGACCACAACGACGACAAGATTGAGAGCCATGAAGACGATCTAGGGTCTTTGTAGGTAAGGCCACTACGGGGATTGCCGAGCTCAATAGAGTTTTATCGAAGGCACCTCGGCTCCGATAGGATCCTCCGGTGGTTGCCTCACAACGGCTTTGTTTCCCTTTGTGACAATCGGTCGCCTAAGTGCAATAACGACGAGCTTAGAACATCTAGCACAAGCTTTAGAAGTGAGCTCATCCAACCTCCCAAGTCAAGACATGATCCGTGTTTCGACACGGCCCATGACAAGGGTGCAACCTTCTTTGCATACCTAGGGTGTCGGTGCCACCCCACCACCACCGCGCCACACCGTCGTTGTCGACCAGGTCTCTTCGTGTCACGCCTCCTGCTCGGTCCAGGCTCGGAGCTAGTGTAGTGGAGAGGTCATGCCTGGGATGCACATCTGCAGGGAGTGCCTACCGGCCTCAACGCCCAATACGTGTTCGATAAATTGCCGGGGTTATCACGATGCACTTTTCAGACGCCATTTCCGGCCATTATGTGCCAGTATGACTTGCTATTGATGCCTCATAGATGGACATCAGATCTGGATAGGCTGCACAACGAATGCATTGACAACTCTTCCGATGAAGAGTCTGAGCAAACATCGCAGCTCATGGTTGCTGCGACATCCATCTTCCACGAGAACCATGTCGACGAAGGGCTTCCAAGGCAACTTTTATTTGTTAATTGTGGAGTATGCTCTATGTATTTTAAATTCTTGATGCATCTAGACTTTTGCCTTTATTTGGTTATAATAAAAAAAATTAGAACCTCTATTTTTGCTATTTTTATGGCTAATTTGTTTCATATATTATACATTTTCGGTGCAAATAACACTGAACCGGCTTCGCTGAATAGAATGCGTTGAGCCGCTGAAGGCACTCCCAGACGCAAACAGACAATGGTGTCCCGACGACCATTTCCGCGTCCGCGACCTGACAAAAACGGACGCGTGCGGTCATTTTAGGGTTCGAAATGTTGGAGGCCGTCCTGCCTCCTTGTCGAGGGTGGTTATCCTCTCATCCATGATCATACCATTACCCTACCCAATCGATATGTATTCGCTGTGAACCAATAATCTTAAATAATGAAATGAAATGCGAAAAGTGTTTTTGACACATGAGTACAAGTGCACCTGCTTTTCAAAAATTATACTTTTTGAATTCTAAAAAGTTGAAATTAAATATCCACATACATATAAACATTACGATGACACGGCATGAAGTTGGGAGAAAAATATGTTGTATTTTGAGCTGTACAAAAAGACAAATTTCTGACAAATATATGCCCCTATAAGTAGCCACAAATTTTTTTTCCTGCAGCTCAAAATATAATGCAATTTCTACCAAAATTTTGCACGAGTATTCATGACATATGTATGTGTTTACGGAATAAATGTGATTTTGAAAACGCAGACAAACAATTTTTAAATATTTTAAAAACCAGCAGCACTGGTGATCACGTGCACCAAATCTGCTTCCAATGAAGTGGCTATATGCATCAAAGGAAGCAGAGGCCGGGGATTACATACATGGTATAGTACTACTAGCTACAAGAGCAGCATAGTAGTCGATAGACACGTCTTTAATTTTTGCAACACTTATTTTTTTTGGTTCAAACAAGTGATATCTGCTGCAAACGGAACGGTACATGAATGGAGCCCATACCTCCTGCATCTAAGTAAATCATGTATGGTACAAGCCATGTTCTTCAGATTTGGTCTCTCTCCAAGCATTCGAACATACGACCCAATTCAAATACCTATCCACATCTCATTGTGGACCTCTGCGGGGTTTATCTTAATGATTGGACACAATTTTAAAATTTTCCTCTGGGTTCAGCAGAAGTACCACCGTACTAGCCACAGCTCAGAAACGCTGATGCACGCAGAGGCCCCATTTTTACCGAGTTATCTGTGCTCGCTGGGCTCAGACCATCAGAGATTTCTGCACATACGTTCACCACGAATGAATGGAAGTAATGATACCCAACTGCTCTACAGGGAAACAAATCTACCCTAAGCAACAGGCTCTGAATCACACTTATCTCAGAGTCATCAAGCGTTTGGCAGGGACCAATCACTGGGAGAACAGTCCTAGCCTTCCACAAGCAGCCTCCAGGCTCACGCTCGAACAGACGGCAGCTGACACAAGATTCCCTGTGGCATCGCAAATGGAAGTGGTCACTGGTCAGTTACTGAATATAACTAGATTTAGATGTGCGCCTTGGCGCACGATCCCGTGAAATTTGCGTCGGTTAAAACTTGGAGAAATCACATACATTATGAACAGAGTAGCAAACTCTTCTATACAATCAGGAAAGTAGGATAATATACTGCGATAACTAACGCTCAAGGTTCTGTCAGAACTCAGGAGCAATAGAAGTGTAGAAGTAACATCAACAGAAACATACACCTAAGTTGCCTTGGCCATTGTTGCAGCATGGTCTATGGAGGCCATGACACGAATCACTAAAGTAAAGTACCACTTGGGAGTAGAAAAGGCCTCAGAAGAAAGAAATAACATAGCATGATCCTCCAAGTTTGCGAAGAAGACCCTAAAATAGAAAAAAATGTAATCCGGTCTTGTTCTTTTCGTCGCTCCTTCTCCACCGTTTGAACATCGTTGTCGGGCACGACCAATTGCTCCATCATCGGGGACAGAGCAGCGGGAGCACGACGTCCCGAAGCTAGAAGACCTTTGCAGCGGCGTCATGGCCTGGAGGAGGAACACCTTTCGCCGGCACCACAACGAATCGGGAAGGAGCAGCTGCCCTACATCCATTGACTTCAGCAACAAAACGGAGACTTGTCGTCGATGTGTTGCTGAAGAAAATCTCCCAAAGCACTGGACGACAACCCTTCAGCTAATGTCGTCGGTGGGGATCATGTCGTCGAGGTTTCACTTCTGCAAGACGCAACATCCTCGCCACCACACCTCCAACCTTCCCAATCCATAGAGAGGCCAGATGTTCTTTTTCCTCTCATCGGCACCACGGCAGGCTAGAGGATGCCCATCGCCACAGATGCTCCCTCGCAGAACCATCCAGGAGAAAACGATCTTATTCAGGGGAGCGGCGGCACTGACCTCTGTCTTCCACTCCGACCGTTGGAGCAAGAACACGAAGAGGAGGAACCCTACCCTCTAGACCGGATCGAAATATGGAGATCCACTCCAAACTACGGGCACAAGGCCCATTACAGGCACACATTCGAGATCCCTACTACTTCTACTATGCAAAGGCCAGCCTCCGTCCGTCCATCCCCTCCGGCCAGCAAGGCCGCTGAAGAGGGTGGAGGTTAGGACTCGGGGTCTCATGGTCGACTCTCAAGGGGATTGGAAGCGAGAGCGGTGAGGGGAGAAAGTGTTTCAAGTTTAGGTCCTTCAAATACTGGTCGTTACTATAAGTAAATGGAGTAACATCTATAATATGAAGTACATACAACACGAAAAATATATTTGCTAACGATTCCAGTACAATAGATTTCATTTCAATAGTGTTAAAATTATTCCGGAGATATTTGATCATAGCTTACAAAATTTCATCTTGACCAAATCTAGAAAGAATTGAACGATGCGCATGCGCTGCTAGTAGGTTTGGCGATCAAACATCATTTTAATAATACCGTAAAGGTTGGCCAAATGATCATCGGGTAGGAAAGAGGAAGGGCATAGCAAATAAGAGCAAGCATGTACCAGTAAGCAGGATTAAACCACCAATATTAGAAACGTAGCATAAACAGCCTAGACAAGGCAGTCTTTTTTTTTCCATAGACATAGACACGATCATAACATGCATATAGTGGCGCTAGACCAGGAATTTACAAAGTCTTCCTCCTGACACATCCATGTAGACTAACGTGAAGCACATACCTACTACTAATAATAAGAGCAGAGGAGTGGTAAACCAGGAATTCAGAGAGATCTCTTTCCTGACTAAACATACCACATGGTGAAACAAACTACATAAGTAAGTAGCTGGCAATAGAACAAACCAAAAGCAGTTGCATAGAGCTAATGTCATCAAAGGGCGCCATCCAGACGAGATGCACAAGAGGATTGTTGCACCAGGTAACTGGTTCATATGTACATGACCACTACAAAAGGGAGGGACATAACCCTCAAATTCTCCGATAGGTAGACAACAGGGAGTAAACAGCTACCAAAGGCCACCGTCGTTTAGAGGCAGCAGTCCTGAAAATGGAACCACAAGGAAATGAATGGTAAATCGCAGGCTGCAGCCAGATGGTAAGTATGAAAAATTAACATATAGTAAAGTTTCGGGCAGGACAAAGTGTTTGCTCCCTAAAGTTACAGGAGCATGCATCGCTAAAGCATACAGAACCCCACCTCTTTAGACTGAATTTGAGGAGGCAGCTCTTCCATGGGCTGTTCAGGCGACGTTTCCGTGAACAGGGCCCCCTCGACCTCTGAGCCAATCTCACTCTTGCCATCGCTACACAGCATACGAGAATATATTAATCATTGAATCAAAGTAACCATGTATGTAACAAAAGTAACACACGAAGCTGGTGCACACACCTAGGTCCAGGATGTCTCGTGACCGATGGCGTTGTCCTGCAGGAGCAACATTTCGGAGCCTTTTGTAACATACTTGAACAAGTATTTCATCACCACAACTTTATTGCACCACTCAACATTCATGTGGCGCTGGTATTTTTTAAACATAGGCAAATTGTAAGGAGCGATCCACTGGCCATTAAACCATTTGCCATTTTTAAACACACGCCGACCATTATCACAATGCATATAAAGTGCATAACCATCCTTATCAAGAACAGTCTCCTGCTAAAAATCGTTTGCAAATGCTTTCATGCAAACACACTTATTGTTAAGATCCCCACATGGACCATGCACCATGAACTCAGAAACCAAAATGAAACTAAGAGAGTCCTCACTGGGTCTGGAATCTCAGCGGAAACAAATGAATCAATGAACGCCATACCGACCTCGGTGTCCCTCATCTTCAGACAAACGAGGATGTGTACGTGCAGGAGACCTCGCTTTTGAAACTCTATGAAGAACTGTAAAAAAGACAAGGATCAGGTACACAACGAGCAAAGACAACAGACAAAGGAAGCACAGAAATCATAAACAAGCACACAAGAACACTACCAGCCTCTACGGGGCCGTATGCGTACTGATTAAGTTTCATGTTATACAGTCTAACAACAATATCGGCCCGATCCGAAGGCCTCTACCCAGGCTGAAGCAAAAGAGCCTCAGTGATCTCAGACCATTTGAGATTACATGTAAAGGTAGAAAAAAGATCAGGAGCACCATAAACACGTGAAATGGCAAGAGTATCTTGAAATTTTTCCTGAAAGTATCGACCACCAGTATGGCCAGAAGGGAAAATCACTGAGTCACCAACATCGCAACCATCCACAACAACAAATAAAATGCATGTAAACAAAAATGTAAACATGTGCTGATGCCAAACGGGTAGAGATCGGTACGTGAGAAATAAGGAGGCCCAGCAATAACTCGCGTACGGTTTCAGCAACAGCTCACAACAGCAAATAACCTGAAGTACACTGACAAGCTTCTTCTAGTTGAACTTAACACTATATCACAGCTGAGGCACACACACGCTTTTTGTAGCCGAACCAAAGGCAGCAGCAAGTATGAAGTGCTACTTATGAATAACTGGCTTGAGACCTATTACAGAAAGGCAAGCACCTGAACATATACATAAACGTGAGCTATATCCTTCCAGCTTTTATTTAAGTAAGCAAGCAGAACATAAGTAGTGTGATCGGCAGGAAACAACAGAACCAAAAAACCTGTAGTGAACCACTGCAGGAGAATTATTTAAACGCGGTCACAACAGAAGGTCCGTTCTGAAGATAAAGGAGCAGTAACCAACAACACAAGTATAAGGTAGACAAAGGACTATGTTTTTCGACACGACGGCATCACAAGTCGAGAGTCCATAGTAGAAGTTTTGTTCAGAAGAGGATAACTTTGAACAACCAAATCAGAAGCGGAAGAATGCAGGCACACTTTTATCAGAATCAGTAACAAAAATAAGATGCATGTACATAAAAGAGATAAACACAATGGGTGGATGAGGCGGCAGAGATCAATACCTGACAAACAAGGACTCCCAGCAACAACTCACGTACGGTTCCAACAATAGCTCACAACAGCAAATAACCTGAAGCACACAAGAATGGTGAACAATCAGACGGTAAGAATCTTGCATACCCGAGGTACTTCAGAAGTATACCATGGCTATTGTATAATCTTTCTGTTGATTGCATCTTAAATAAGCTAAATGTTATTCTTAGATGGCACACAAACCAAGTGAAAGTGGGTAAATATTTCAGGACATTCAGGTCTCGGCCTTTCATGACATTTGACTAACAAGCTTCTTCAAGGTGAACCTAACAGTATACGACAACTGAGACACACACACACACGTTGGGTACTTCAGTGTTTTTTCCTTGGCCTGACCCTGTGGTTTAATTTGTAGCTGAACCAAAGGTAGCACCAAAAATTAAGTGGTACTTCTGAATAACTGTCACAGAAAAGCAAGCACTGAAGCATATACATAGAAGTAATTCATTTTCCAGGTTTGGTACTGCCTAACAGAGGTCTGCATATTTATTTGTGGAAAAATCCCATTAACCCATATGGAAATTTAGTTTCCCACACCTATGACGTATACTTTATGCCAGATTACGGAGACTTGCATCCCCTTATGGACGTACTTCCTGATGAGGAAATATTAGCAAATTGATGCAAGTATTAGCGATGTTTCTCTCCAGAGACAACAACTCAGAGTACAGCCCAGGGAAGTAGGCAATGCTAAGCCATCTCCATATTCAGAAAGAGCCTTAGTAAATATAGGAAAAGAAGCAATAAAGGTATTTGCACATGCTGAGTTCTTTTATTATTTAAATGTGTGGATTTTCTGTGCTATTTGTTCAACCATTATCTACCCTTGATACATTGTCTTAGTACAATTAATTGGCAGACTGCAAATTGTGGAATTAGGCCAGATTTTATGCTTACACAACTATTAATATATGACCAACTGCAGCTCAGTAAGCTACCAAGTCAAAGAACATGTGGTGTATGTAGCATTCATTTATACCTTATACTTTAAAGGTGCACGAAGATAAACACATGCAGGTCATTCAATTGAATCCGTTGGTAGTAGATCCCTGTAAATTATTTTATCTTGAAATTCTCCTTATTTCTACACTTTCATGTTAATATAATTTGTCTTTCTAAATACAGGCTAAAGAGATCCACAACATCCCCTTACAAAAAAACCGAGTAATAAACTAAACCATCATCGTTGCTGAATGGCTGTTTTGCTAACCATACATGAACATGATAAAAATCTGAATGTACATGTTGTGCTGTTGAATGGTGTTCAGTAAATCCTTAATATAGCACTTCGCAAACCAAATAGAGCACAATTTCTTTCTGAAAACTGTAGATGCACACCTTAAGGTATGCACCAGGCAGCTAGAAGGAGAGGAGACGAGCCCTCTCTTCGTACAGGACTTTCTATCCTCCACGCAACATGACGGAACCTAAGATAAGATATGGGTTGCTCCGTGGGTACAATGTATTATGGAGGTTTCTTTTTGTCTGATTCAGCACACGCACTCATGGTTTGTTGGATCTACCGATGCACCCGTACACGGCCGATCTGGAACAACCGTACAGAGGAGGATGGAACAGAGGGCACTCACCGATAGTACAGGCGAGCAGAAATCCAACAGATGCAGCCGCTCAACCCCACGCGGCAATTCCAGCGAGACGACGACCTGGAAAGGAAGAAACAAAATTCAAAGGAAACCATGTCAGGCGTAAGATGCGAAGATAGGATAGTAAAAAAGAGCAAAAACGAAATCTCTCCAGCGAATCGAAGAGGAATCGCAAGAAGGAAAGAAAACCAAATCCTGCCAGCGAGTAGATCGAGATGAGGAAGGAAACATCTGGGAAAAAAAGAAACGGAAAGAAGAGGCCCGAATCAGGCGGCACGAAATCAATCTCGTCCATTCCGATTCGTCCGCCCAGAGATCAGCCGAACCGCAGTACCAGTCGCTCGCTGTAGGAGGGGAAGGGGAAAAGGGACGGAGGTCACCTCAACCAAGATGACGGTATAGCGCCGCCATGGAGCACGCCTGCGGTGGCCGCCGACGCTGAGTAAGCGGTTGACACGGGCGCGGCGGATCGACGGCACAGCGACCGGGCGGACGAGGCGAGCAGGAGAGGATAGCGTGGGCGAAGGTAGAGCGGCGAGGGAGAAGTGAGGTGGATGGGCACGGGGGTCGACGCCGGCGCACTAAAAGGGCCTCTCTCCCAGGCAGAGCTCCTCCGCGGGCGAATGCCGTGCCGACAGCGGCCGAGCGCACTCACCGGCCGAAACGACGCGGGAGGAAATGTCGAATCTACCCTCGGTAGTGGAGATATTTCGACGGGCCGACAACAAGCTGGACGGAAACAAATCCCACCCGCAGCGACCGACAGACGGGCCCGGACGATGGTGGGGTTCACAAGCGAGTGAGGTGGGTAGACCACGCTGCCGTTGCATTGCCGTATCTAGCGGGAGAAACGCCCATGCGCGGGCAGGACCAACCGGAAGGCTTCACGGCACGCTCGACCGGATCTAGTTTCACCCACGAGCAACCGACGAGCGGGTCCGCACGGAGATGGGGCCCAAAAACAGCCCGATGCGGGTAGAAGACTCCCGTTGCATGGGTTTATCTAGCTGCCTGTGAACCAGAACGAACGGACGAGATTTTCCCGGCTGTGAAGATCGGACGGTCCAGAATCGAGAATCGCTGTGAGAGCCCCATGGGGGTGCAACAATCATACCTTTACACGCACTCATGGTTTGTTGGATCTACCGATGCACCCGTACACGGCCGATCTGGAACAACCGTACAGAGGAGGATGGAACAGAGGGCACTCACCGATAGTACAGGCGAGCAGAAATCCAACAGATGCAGCCGCTCAACCCCACGCGGCAATTCCGGCGAGACGACGACCTGGAAAGGAAGAAACAAAATTCAAAGGAAACCATGTCGGGCGTAAGATGCGAAGATAGGATAGTAAAAAAGAGCAAAAACGAAATCTCTCCGGCGAATCGAAGAGGAATCGCAAGAAGGAAAGAAAACCAAATCCTGCCAGCGAGTAGATCGAGATGAGGAAGGAAACATCTGGGAAAAAAAGAAACGGAAAGAAGAGGCCCGAATCAGGCGGCACGAAATCAATCTCGTCCATTCCGATTCGTCCGCCCAGAGATCAGCCGAACCGCAGTACCAGTCGCTCGCTGTAGGAGGGGAAGGGGAAAAGGGACGGAGGTCACCTCAACCAAGATGACGGTATAGCGCCGCCATGGAGCACGCCTGCGGTGGCCGCCGACGCCGAGTAAGCGGTTGACACGGGCGCGGCGGATCGACGGCACGGCCGACCGGGCGGACGAGGCGAGCGAGGAGAGGATAGCGTGGGCGAAGGTAGAGCGGCGAGGAGAAGTGAGGTGGATGGGCACGGGGGTCGACGCCGGCGCACTAAAAGGGCCTCTCTCCCGGCGCGAGCTCCTCCGCGGGCGAATGCCGTGCCGACGGCCGGCCGAGCGCACTCACCGGCCGAAACGACGCGGGAGGAAATGTCGAATCTACCCTCGGTAGTGGAGATATTTCGACGGGCCGACAACAAGCTGGACGGAAACAAATCCCACCCGCAGCGACCGACGGACGGGCCCGGACGATGGTGGGGTTCACAAGCAGAGTGAGGTGGGTAGACCACTGCCGTTGCATTGCTGTATCTAGCAGGAGAAACGCCCATGCGCGGGCAGGACCAACCGGAAGGCTTCACAGCACGCTCGACCGGATCTAGTTTCACCCACAGCAACCGACGAGCGGGTCCGCACGGAGATGGGGCCCAAAAACAGCCTGATGCGGGTAGAAGACTCCCGTTGCATGGGTTTATCTAGCTGCCTGTGAACCAGAACGAACGGACGAGATTTTCCCGGCTGTGAAGATCGGACGGTCCAGAATCGAGAATCGCTGTGAGAGCCCCATGGGGGTGCAACAATCATACCTTTAGATTACTACTGCCGGCCAAAACTGGCTGCTATTTCCAGTGAGTACTAATTTCCAATTAACATTGCCGGAAGGAAAGCTAGCTTAGCACAGATGTCGAGGATATGTTTTATGGCCTGGAATGCACAAGCAGGAAAGGGCCATGGATAAGGGCTTTGCTTTTTCTTGCTCTCAATTAGTAGAAGTAAACATGCTATGCTAGAAAGTGTTGTCCTACGCAGACATAAAAAAGGGTAGTAGTCTTTCTTCTAATCTGTCCCTCGCCGCAGCTCCTGGGCGCTTTCTGCCTGCGAAACAAATGGGGAAAATGATAGGGGTATTGACTTGCTAGTGTGTTTCGGAAAAAAGAATGCCTTTTCACCATGTGGCTTCTCCTTGCTTTGGTCTCCACAAAAGTGGAGAGGTAAACGTATTGTAAAGATGTTTTAGATCTTGCGCTACGAGTCTAGGATCCCACGTAGACACAAACTTCCTCACTTTGTTTTACCTTTACTATTAACCTTTTACTTTGGAGGAGCACATTTTGTAAGTAAGGTTTATCCTGCACACAAACACTTTGCAGTTTATGAATAAGATTGTTCACTGTAAATTTAACGAAACATCAGTGTTATGCTTGTGTCTAATATTATGCACGAAATAAATCATATCAGAACTCTGAGTTGTAATAGGTGCGGATATATACAAATAGTATGGGAGTCGGACTCTTAAAACGCACAACACCTATATAAAATTGTGGGTGTCACACAATATAACTTCTCACGACTTGATACACTAGTAGAGATTAGCTTATGGAGGTCATGTCTATGACGTGGCAAGCTAAAAAGACGTCACACTTAATATTTGTGGTGTGACGGATTTTGGTGCGCCACATGTATGGGCCTACCACTGGTGTGCCAACACTAGTGCCACACGATAGCAAAGTGGGCCCACAAGCCAACTCCGGTGGCCCAACCTCAGTGGCATGGTATTTTGTCAACACTCCACAAAGTATTTTCTATCGGTGGCGTATATATTTATGCAACTTCACTAGTTGTTCTTTAAAAATTGTAAAAATTCTTTTATTTGTTAAAAAACAAATAAGAATGAAAAAGGAACGGTTGTGAGGAGCCGGACAGACCGATGGTGGTGTGGTGAATCGGGCCACACCACTAGCGGCCCACTAACAAACATGCACTAGTAGAAAACAAGCCTTTCGTCAGGCCCCTTTGGTCCCGGCCATGTCCTGGGCCGAGACCAAAGGCCTGGCCAAGTCGCTCAAATCCACCCAATCGTACCGCACCCACAGGTCCTGGTTCGTTAGGACCCATTGGTCCCGGTTTGTATCCCAAACCGGGACTAAAGGGTTTTGCGGCACGCTGCGCTTGCGGTACGCCTTTTAGTCCCGGCTGGTGACACGCGCCGGGACTTAAAGTCAAACGCTTCGTTCCTGCGGAAGCCGATCGCGTCTCCATTACTGGCGTCGAAATTGAGCGTCACGCGCGTGCCCGGGAATCTGAGCCGCCGCGCCGGCGCTGGTGGCCAGCCACGGGAATTGATCACCCGGTGGCTGGCCTCTTAATCTTTATCTTCCTTTGCTTTATATGCTCACATCTTCTCCACCATTACCACACACAACATTCTTCCAACTCTCATCTCCTCCATTGCAAAAAAAGCTCTCCTCTTCGTCGACGTTTCGGACTCAGTGGAGCACCTCGCGCGCAACCCGGCTCCTCAAACTCAGGTGTACCACCTGATGGCGGAAGGGATGTCGTTCAAGGTCACGGTCGCTCTCCGTGCAAAAAAGGTGGAGAAGTGGATCCGCGCCGTGAAGAGGGACTCTCTCGACAACGCACCAATCAAGTGTGTCGGCTTGGATTGCGAGTTCACTAACCCTCGTGAGGGTGATCAGCGCGCCTCCGTCCTTCAGCTCTCGGTGGCATTCGAGAATTTGGTATTCCAGATTTGCCATGCCGATGAAGTGCCACAAGTTCTCAAGGAGTTCTTGCAAGACGGGAACATCAGATTCTACGGCGCGGCTATCGGCAAGGATGTGGAGATGCTGAGTCCGTATGGTATTCATATTACTTCTATGTATGATCTCCAGAAGATACTCCCAATCCCACAAATAATCACATACCGAGTCTATATGATCTGACGAATTCTATCATTGGGACAAATCTTGAGAAGAAGAAGAGGATGAAGTACAAGAAGAAGGACGCCGCGCAAGAAAAAGAAGATGAACTCATATTTGGATGGGCCAATGTTCCATTAAGCTACGAGCAAGTGCGTTATGCCGCGCTGGACGCTCGTCTGGCTTCGAGATGGCTAGGAGGCATTGTATGCTAGTTGGCTACAATAGCCATGTTGATCGTCTCAATATTTAGAGATGATAAGTAGATGGTGGTGTGTGTGGTACGGTGTGTGTCTTCTATATTTGTATGAACTATGTGTCTTTCTATAAACCGTCTTCAATATATATCGAACTATGTGTCTTTTAATATATATCGAACTATGTGTATGAATTAGCGACATATGTCCTTGTGTATTTTACATCTCTGCATTCACTCCATGCCGCCACCTCCACATCCACCTCCATTACCATCACGCTGCACCCGACGCTCCACCATCACGCTGTAACCGAAGAAGATATATGAAACTATGTGTATGAACTAGCGACACATATCCTTGTGTATTTTACATCTCTGCATTTAGTCCATGCCGCCTCCCCTCCACGTCCACCTCCATCATCATCGCGTTTCTTGTATCTCTGCATGCCGCCACCTCCATGTCCACCTCCATCACCATCACGCTGCACCCGACGCTCCACCATCATGCTATAAACCGCAATTGAACAAATAATATATGCATATATGATACGTCTCAAACGTATCTATAATTTCTGATGTTCCATGCTAGTTTTATGACAATACCTACATGTTTTGTTCACACTTTATATCGTTTTGATGCATTTTCCGGAACTAACCTATTGACGAGATGCCGAAGTGCCAGTTCCTGTTTTTTGCTGTTTTTGGTTTCAGAAATCCTAGTAAGGAAATATTCTCGGAATTGTACGAAATCAACGCCCAGCATCTTAGAATTTCACGAAGCTTCCAGAACACCCGAGAGACACCAGAGGAGAGCCACAGGGGGTCCACACATGGGGCTGGCGCGGCCAGGGCCTGGGCCGCGCCCCCCTATTGTGTGGCGCCTCCGTCAGCCTTCCGACTCCGCCTCTTCGCCTATTTAAAGGTCCCTCACCTAAATCTTCGATACGGAAAAGCCACGGTACGAGAAACCTTCCAGAGCCGCCGCCATTGCGAAGCCAAGATCTGGGGGACATGAGTCTCTGTTCCGGCACGCCGCCGGGACGGGGAAGTGCCCCCGGAAGGCATCTCCATCGACACCACCGCCATCTTCATCACCGCTGTTGTCTCCCATGAGGAGGGAGTAGTTCTCCCTCGAGGCTAAGGGCTGTACCGGTAGCTATGTGGTTAATCTCTCTCCTATGTACTTCAATACAATGATCTCATGAGCTGCCTTACATGATTGAGATTCATATGAGTTTTGTATCACTATTCATCTATGTGTTACTCTAGTGATGTTATTAAAGTACTCTATTCCTCCTCCATGGTGTAAAGGTGACAGATGTGTGCATCATGTAGTACTTGGCGTAGGTTATGATTGTAATCTCTTGTAGATTATGAAGTTAATTATTTCTATGATAGTATTGATGTGATCTATTCCTCCTTCATAGTGTGATGGTGACGAGTGTGCATGCTATGTTAGTACTTGGTGTAATTGCAATGATCTATCATGCACTCTAAGGTTATTTAAATATGAATATCGAATGTTGTGGAGCTTGTTAACTCCGGCATTGAGGTGCTCTTGTAGCCCTACGCAATTAGTGGTGTTCATCATCCAACAAGAGAGTGTAGAGTGGTTTTATTATGTGATCAAAGTTGAGAGTGTCCACTAGTAAAAGTATGATCCCTAGGCCTTGTTTCCAAACATCGAAACTCCGTTTACTTACTGTTCTGTTGCATGTTTACTTGCTGCCATATTTTATTCAGATTGTTATTACCACTCATATCCATCCATATTACTTGTGTTTTACTATCTCTTCGCCGAACTAGTGCACCTATACATCTGACAAGTGTATTAGGTGTGTTGGGGACACAAGAGACTTCTTGTATCGTGATTGCAGGGTTGCTTGAGAGGGATATCTTTGACCTCTTCCTCCCCGAGTTCGATAAACCTTGGGTGATCCACTTAAGGGAAACTTGTCTGCTATTCTACAAACCTCTCGCTCTTGGAGGCCCAACACCGTCTACAAGAATAGAAGCACCCGTAGACATCAAGCACTTTTACGGCGCCGTTGCCGGGGAGGAAAGGTAAAAGGCACTCATACTCCGGTCCCAGGTAACTAAGTACTTTTCTGTTGTCGTTGTGTGTGTGCTCGAAGCTATTTCCTTTAGATCCTGCAATTGCATCTTTTTGTTTCTTGTTTACACTAGTTAGGCATAATGGAAAACAACAAAAATATGAGAGATCTTTATGAACTTTATCTTGAATTAGGACATGATGTGTTTGAAGAGAGAATTAAAAAAACCCATGGAACTTTATATGCATGCTAATGGGAATGTTATTAATATGAATGCTTTGAACACTATTGTTGCTAATGCTATGGAAAATTCTAAGCTTGGGGAGGTCGGTTTTGATGAAAATGATCTCTTTAGCCCTCCGGGTATTGAGGAGAAAGTTTATGTTGATCATGATATGCCTCCCATATATGATGATTATAATGATACTGGTCTTTTGGTGCCGCCTACTATGGAGAGTAATTTTTATTATGATTATACTATGCCTCCTACACTTGATGAGAACAATAATGATAGCTACTTTGTTGAATTTGCTCCCACTACAACTAATGAAATTGATTATGCTTATGTGGAGAGTAATAATTTTATGCATGAGACTCATGATAAGAATGTTTCATTTGATAGTTATATTGTTTAGTTTGCTCATGATGCTACTGGATATTATTATGAGAGAGGAAAATATGGTTGTAGAAATTTTCATGTTACTAAAACACCTCTCTTTTGCTTGAAAATCTTGAAGCTGCACTTGTTTTATCTTTCTATGCTTGTTGCATTATGCTTCATGAATTTGTTTATTTACAAGATTCCTTTCCATGGGAAGTGGGTTAGGCTTAAATTTGTTTTGAATTTGCTTCTTGATGCTCTCTTTTGCTTCAACTCTTATTTGTTGCGAGTGCATCATTAAAATTGTTGAGCCCATCTTAATGGCTATAAAGAAAGCACTTCTTGGGAGATAACCCATGTTTTATTTTACTACAGTACTTTTGTTTTATATTTGAGTCTTGGAAGTTGTTACTACTGTAGCAATCTCTTCTTATCTTTATTTTATTGCATTGTTGTGCCAAGTAAAGTCTTTGATAGTAAAGTCAATACTAGATTTGGATTACTGCGCAGAAACAGATTTCTTGCTGTCACGAATTTGGGTATGATTCTCTGTAGGTAACTCAGAAAAATCTGCCAATTTACGGGAGTGATCCTCAGATATGTACGCAACTTTCATTCAATTTGGGCATTTTCATCTGAGCAAGTCTGGTGCCTCTTTAAAATTCGTCTTTACGGACTGTTCTGTTTTGACAGATTCTGCCTTTTATTTCGCATTGCCTCTTTTGTTGTGTTGGATGGATTTTTTTGTTCCATTAACTTCCAGTAGCTTTGAGCAATGTCCGAAGTGTTAAGAATGATTGTGTCACCTCTGAACATATGAATTTTTGATTATGCACTAACCCTCTAATGAGTTTGTTTTGAGTTTGGTGTGGAGGAAGTTTTCAAGGGTCAAGAGAGGAGGATGATATAATATGATCAAGAAGAGTGAAAAGTCTAAGCTTGGGGATGCCCCCGTGGTTCATCCCTGCGTATTTCAAGAATACTCAAGCATCTAAACTTGGGGATGCCCAAGGCATCCCCTTCTTCATCGACAACTTATCAGGTTTCTTCTCTTGAAACTATATTTTTATTCGGTCACATCTTATGTGCTTTACTTGGAGCGTCTGTTTGTTTTTGTTTTTGTTTTTGTTTGAATAAAATCGGATCCTAGCATTCTTTGTTTGGGAGAGAGACACGCTCCGCTGTTTCGTATGAACAAATATGTCCTTAGCTTTATCTTTAAATGTTCATTGCGAAAGTTGGACTATTTCATTCATTGTTATATGGTTGGAAACGGAAAATGCCGCATGTGGTAAATGGTTTAATGTCTTGAATAATTTGATACTTGGCAATTGTTGTGCTCATATAGATCATGTTTAAGCTCTTGCATCATGTACCTTGTACCCATTAATGAATAACTATATAGAGCTTGTTAAAATTTGGTTTGCATGATTGATCTCTAGAGTCTAGATATTTTCTGGTTGAGGTGTTTGAACAACAAGGAGACAATGTAAAGTCTTATAATAGTTACAATATATTCATATGTGAGCTTTGCTGCACCTTTTATACTTGAGTTTGCTTCAAACAACCTTGCTATCCTAGCCTTGTATTGAGAGGAATTCTTCTCATGCATCCAAATCCTTGAGCCAAATACTATGCCATTTGTGTCCACCATACCTACCTACCACATGGTATTTCTCCGCCATTCCAAAGTAAATTACTTGAGTGCTACCTTTAAAATTCTATTCCTTTGTCTTTGCAATATATAGCTCATGGGACAAATAGCCTTAAAAACTATTGTGGTGAAGAATATGTACTTATGTGTCTTATTTCTTAATAAGTTGCTTATTGAGCGGTAACCATGTTTCTGGGGACGCCATCAACTTTTACCTTTGTTGAATATCATGTGAGTTGCTATGCATGTTCGTCTTGTCTGAAGTAAGAGTGATTTTCATGATCAAATGGTTTGAGTATGCATACTGTTAGAGAAGAACATTGGGCCGCCAACTAAAGCCATGATTCATGGTGGAAGTTTCAGTTTGGACAATTAATCCTCAATCTCTTATGAGAATATTAACTGTTGTTGAATGCTTATGCATTAAAGAGGAGTCCATTATCTGTTGTCTATGTTGTCCCGGTATGGATGTCTAAGTTGAGAATAATCAAAAGCGAGAAATCCAATGCGAACATTATCCTTAGACCTTTGTACATGCGGCATAGAGGTACCCCTTTGTGACACTTGGTTGAAATATATGCTATGCAATGATAATCCATGTTAATCCAAGCTAATTAGGACAAGGTGCGAGCACTATTAGTATACTATGCATGAGGCTTGCAACTTATAAGATGTCTTATACATAACACATATGCTTTATTACTACCGTTGACAAAATTGTTTCTTGTTTTCAAAATGAAAACCTCTAGCACAAATATAGTAATCAATGCTTCCCTCTGCGAAGGGCCATTCTTCTACTTTATTGTTGAGTCAGTTTGCCTATTATCTCTATCTCAGAAGCAAACACTTGTATCAACTGTGTGCATTGATTCTTACATGTTTACTTATTGCACTTGTTATATTACTTTATGTTGACAATTATCCATGAGATATACATGTTGAAGTTGAAAGCAATTGCTGAAACTTATATCTTCCTTTGTGTTGCTTCAAAGCTTTCTACTAAGAATTTATTGCTTTATGAGTTAACTCTTATGCAAGTCTTATTGATGCTTGTCTTGAAAGTATTATTCATGAAAAGTCTTTGCTATATGATTCATTTGTTTACTCATTGTATTCACCATTGGTTTGAATCGTTGCATTCATCTCATATGCTTTACAATAGTATTGATCAAGATTATGATAGCATGTCACTTCAGAAATTATCCTTGTTATCGTTTACCTACTCGAGGGCGAGTAGGAACTAAGCTTGGAGATGCTTGATACGTCTCAATGATACGTCTCCGACGTATCGATAATTTCTTATGTTCTATGCCATATTATTGATGATACCTACATGTTTTATGCACACTTTATGTCATATTCATGCATTTTCTGGAACTAACCTATTAACAAGATGCCGAAGTGCCGATTCTTGTTTTCTGCTTGTTTTTGGTTTCAGAAATCCTAGTAACGAAATATTCTCGGAATTGGACGAAACGAAGACCCGGGGCCTATTTTGCCACGAACCTTCCGGAAGACCGAAGAGCATACGAAGTGGGGCCACGAGGTGGCGACACCACATGGCGGCGCGGCCAAGGGGGGCCCGCGCCGCCTATGGTGTGGGCCCCTCGTCGAGCCTCCGACTCTGCCCTTCCGCCTACTTAAAGCCTCCGTCGCGAAACCCCGAGGCGAAAAACCACGATACGGAAAACCTTGCCGAGACGCCGCCGCCGCCGATCCCATCTCGGGGGATTACGGAGATCTCCTCCGGCACCCTGCCGGAGAGGGGATTCATCTCCGGGAGGACTCTACACCGCCATGGTCGCCTCAGGAGTGATGAGTGAGTAGTTCACACCTGGACTATGGGTCCATAGCGGTAGCTAGATGGTTGTCTTCTCCTCATTGTGCTTCATTGTTGGATCTTGTGAGCTGCCTAACATGATCAAGATCATCTATACTGTAATACTCTATGTTGTGTTTGTCGGGATCCGATGGATAGAGAATACCATGTTATGTTAATTATCAAGTTATTACATATGTGTTGTTTATGATCTTGCATGCTCTCCGTTACTAGTAGAGGCTCTGGCCAAGTTTTTGCTTTTAACTCCAAGAGGGAGTATTTATGCTCGATAGTGGGTTCATGACTGCATTGACACATGGGACGAGTGACAGAAAGTTCTAAGGTTGTGTTGTCTTTGTTGCCACTAGGGATAAAACATTGGCGCTATGTCCGAGGATGTAGTTGTTGATTACATTACGCACCATACTTAATGCAATTGTACATTTGCTTTGCAACTTAATGCTTGGAGGGGTTCGGACGATAACACTGAAGGTGGACTTTTTAGGCATAGATGCGGTTGGATGGCGGTCTATGTACTTTGTCGTAATGCCCAATTAAATCTCACTATACTTATCATGCCATGTATGTGCATTGTTATGCCCTCTCTATTTGTCAATTGCCCGACTGTAATTTGTTCACCCAACATGCTTTTATCTTATGGGAGAGACACCTCTAGTGAGCTGTGGACCCCGGTCCATTCTTTTATCTTGAAATACAAATCTGTTGCAATACTTGTTTCTACTGTTTTCTCTGCAAACAATCATCTTCCACACAATTCGGTTAATCCTTTGTTACGGCAAGCCGGTGAGATTGACAACCTCAGCTGTTTCGTTGGGGGCAAAGTACTTTGGTTGTGTTGTGCAGGTTC
>NC_061512.1:243067901-243114910 GCF_022539505.1 Lolium rigidum | reverse complement strand
TAACTCATATGCTTTATTACTACCGTTGACAAAATTGTTTCATGTTTTCAAAATAAAAGCTCTAGCACAAATATAGCAATCGATGCTTTCCTCTTTGAAGGACCATTCTCTTTACTTTTATGTTGAGTCAGTTCACCTATCTCTCTCCACCTCAAGAAGCAAACACTTGTGTGAACTATGCATTGATTCCTACATACTTGCATATTGCACTTGTTATATTACTCTACGTTGACAATTATCCATGAGATATACATGTTACAAGTTGAAAGCAACCGCTGAAACTTAATCTTCCTTTGTGTTGCTTCAATACCTTTACTTTGATTTATTGCTTTATGAGTTAACTCTTATGCAAGACTTATTGATGCTTGTCTTGAAGTACTATTCATGAAAAGTATTTGCTTTATGATTCACTTGTTTAACTCATGTCATTACCATTGTTTTGATCGCTGCATCCACTACATATGTTTACAAATAGTATGATCAAGGTTATGATGGCATGTCACTTCGAAATTATCTTTGTTATCGTTTTACCTGCTCGGGACGAGCAGTAACTAAGCTTGGGGATGCTTGATACGTCTCCGACGTATCGATAATTTCTTATGTTCTATGCCACATTATTGATGATATCTACATGTTTTATGCACACTTTATGTCATATTCGTGCATTTTACGGAACTAACCTATTAACAAGATGCCGAAGTGCCGATTCTTTGTTTTCTGCTGTTTTTGGTTTCAGAAATCCTAGTAACGAAATATTCTCGGAATTGGACGAAACAAAGACCCAGGGGCCTATTTTGCCACGAACCTTCCAGAAGACCGAAGACCATACAAAGTGGGGCCACGAGGTGGCCAAACCACAAGGCGGCGCGGCCAGGGGGGCCCGCGCCGCCTCGTGGTGTGGGCCCCTCGTCGGCCCTCCGACTCCGCCCTTCCGCCTACTTAAAGCCTTCGTCGCGAAACCCACGATGCGAAAAACCACGATACGGAAAACCTTCCAGAGACGCCGCCGCCGCCAATCCCATCTCGGGGGATTCTGGAGATCTCCTCCGGCACCCTGCCGGAGAGGGGATTCATCTCCCGGAGGACTCTACACCGCCATGGTCGCCTCCGGAGTGATGAGTGAGTAGTTCACCCCCGGACTATGGGTCCATAGCGGTAGCTAGATGGTTGTCTTCTCCTCATTGTGCTTCATTGTTGGATCTTGTGAGCTGCCTAACATGATCAAGATCATCTATCCGTAATACTCTATGTTGTGTTTGTCGGGATCCGATGGATAGAGAATACCATGTTATGTTAATTATCAAGTTATTACATATGTGTTGTTTATGATCTTGCATGCTCTCCGTTATTAGTAGAGGATCTGGCCAAGTTTTTGCTCTTAACTCCAAGAGGGAGTATTTATGCTCGATAGTGGGTTCATGCCGCATTGACACCGGGACGATGACGATGAAAGTTCTAAGGTTGTGTTGTCTTGTTGCCACTAGGGATAAAACATTGGCGCTATGTCCGAGGATGTAGTTGTTGATTACATTACGCACCATATTTAATGCAATTGTGCTGTTGCTTTGCAACTTAATACTGGAAGGGGTTCGGACGATAACTCGAAGGTGGACTTTTTAGGCATAGATGCAGTTGGATGGCGGTCTATGTACTTTGTCGTAATGCCCAATTAAATCTCACTATACTTATCATGACATGTATGTGCATTGTTATGCTCTCTCTATTTGTCAATTGCTCGACTGTAATTTGTTCACCCAACATGCTTTTATCTTATGGGAGAGACACCTCTAGTGAACTGTGGACCCCGGTCCATTCTTTAATACTGAAATACAAATCTGCTTGCAATACTTGTTTTTACTGTTTTCTCTACAAACAATCATCTTCCACACAATACGGTTAATCCTTTGTTACAGACAAGCCGGTGAGATTGACAACCTCACCTGTTTCGTTGGGGCAAAGTACTTTGGTTGTGTTGTGCGGGTTCCACGTTGGCGCCGGAATCCCTGGTGTTGCGCCGCACTACATCCCGCCGCCATCAACCTTCAACGTGCTTCTTGGCTCCTCCTGGTTCGATAAACCTTGGTTTCTTTCTGAGGGAAAACTTGCTGCTGTGCGCATCATACCTTCCTCTTGGGGTTGCCCAACGAACGTGTGAAATACACGCCATCAATGCTTACCTGGAAGAAACCCTCGAAACAAGGGGTTGGCGATGCGCCTAGATTGGCTTGTGGTGAACGTGATTGTTGTTTTTTCTCAATAACCCTAGATACATATTTATAGTCCGTAGACTTTCTAACGTGGGAATAATCCCAACCGTGCACGAGCCAAATTCTATCTAACCGACACGTATCCTACTATATTTACAGATACACGGGCAAACTAGCCCAAACTTTGTATACAAGGCCGATTCATGTATATCTTCCATGTATATTCTTCAAGCCCATCTTAATCGCGGCCCACCTCTGATCCGGTCAAATTCTGGTGATAACACAAACATATATAAATCAAGTTTTACCACAAATAGCCACTTCTCAGAATCACTAGTGCAGCTATGAAGATGCATGGTTTTCCACTCAAACCCCTTTGCAAAACATCTTCCCCAAAAACATAGTTTGTCTAAATGATGCCATAATTGTCACACTCATGTATATTTGAATTGCAAATAATTTGATGTAGCCCAATATGAATTATATTGTACAAAACACGCATTTTTCATTTTGTAATTCTTTTTGTTTGAATCCCTTAGTCTATTTACTATTTATGTGCCCTTGGATTGTTAGTACTACTCGGTTTGCCCTCAAGTTCTGTCACAAATGCTCTCGGAAGCCCAAACTTATCCTGATTGGTTGAGCCGTTGTCACACGGATCGACTCCACGAACCGATGATCAAGCGATATAACAGGCGGTATACCCCTCCCCGTCTCTTCGTGGCCACCCCTCTCTCTCTCTTCGTGGCCACCCCTCTCTTTCTCGTCGGTGGATGCATTATTGTCACCCCTCTAACAATTATCAACTATCTTTCGCTTTCCTTTTTCTTTTAGGGGATATAGTTTTGGCATATAGTTTTAGTAATTTGAAACGGCCCAAAAGTGGTATAATTTTGGTATAAACATGAGGCATACATATTTGCGAATTTCGGTGAATGCATTATTGTCACCCCCTAACAATTATCAACTATCTTTCGCTTTCCTTTTTCTTTTAGGGGATATAGTTTTGGCATATAGTTTCGGTAATTTGAAATGGCCCAAAAGTGGTATAATTTCGGTATAAACATGAGGCATACATATTTGCGGATTTCGGTGAATGCATTATTTTCACCCCTCTAACAATTATCAACTATCTTTCGCTTTCCTTTTTCTTTTAGGGGATATAGTTTTGGCATATAGTTTCGGTAATTTGAAACGGCCCAAAAGTGGTATAATTTCGGTATAAACATGAGGCATACATATTTGCGGATTTCGGTGAATGCATTATTGTCACCCCTCTAACAATTATCAACTATCTCAGCACAAGATGGCAGCACAAGTTATACAAAAATGACAACACACATACTGTCTCAGCTCATCTTCAGATTCGGATGTCATCTACAAACAGACAATGACAAGCACATCTCGGTAGAAATCCAGCAGAATTAAACAGAAAAAATACACACTAATAGATGGAGAGCAGTGTAACTACAGCACTCCGTCAATGGCACTATATTTTACAGCAGTCTAACATAACACTAGCTAACGAAGAAACATGACATAACAGTATAGCAGTAGCAGATGCAGAGCAGTTTCAAAGAGAAGATGAGAACAATATTGGAGGCAGCGAAAGTTTCTATCTTTACAGTGTCTCTGGCCAAGTCGCCTGTTTCGAGTGTCATGGCTTCAAGCCTTCAACCAGTAGGTATTCTGCAGGGTGGGCGGCAAGTGGCACTTCGACGTGGTGTTGTGGGCTTGTGGAGAGGTTGCGGCTGCCGGTGTTGCAGATCAGGCGGCGGCGCGGCGTATGTGGCCGTTACTGGTGGGGCGCCGATGTGGGGTTGGAGATGGGGCAAGAACGGAGATGCTGCTGGGGTGGGGATAGAGATGCTGCTGGGGCGGACGGAGGGTGGCGGCGAGGTAGAGTGGCGGCAGTGCTTGCAGGAAGACGGGGTTGGGGATGGGGCGGCGGCGCTGCTGTTGTGGTCGACTGGGAACTGGGAAGGATGCGAGAGTGAGTCCAGAGATGCGAGAGTAGAGCATGTCTCGATGGGCTACCTTTGAGCACTGGATGTGGGCTGGCTGGGCTGAAATTCTTGGTCGCATCGGTCTGTTCGGTCTCTGGCTCTCCACAACCGAACAGTACAAGATTATTTCGGTCACTTGATAGTCAAGACCGATGTGATGACCGATGACCGAAATATTGTGTTTTTTGGTTTTGGTCCCGGTTATTTCGGCTTCGGTGTTCGGTTTTTTGTGCCCGGCCAGACCGGAGGTGAACTGTATGCTATGGAGCAGTTGAATGACTACAAATGGTTGAGAACCGATCTGTGGTAGAACAGGCTCATGAGATACAGATCATGGCAAAGGAACTTGAGCTTCTTAAGTGTGTGCTATCGGACAAGTTTGTCGTGAGATGCATTGTCGCTAAGCTTCCCCCTTCATCGAGGAACTTTGCCACTTCTCTGAAACATCAGAGGCATGAGTTCTCTGTTGAGAATATCATGGGCTCTCTAGATGTTGAGGAGAAGGCGAGGGCAAAAGACAAACACACTGGAGGAACCGAGGGACGTTCTGCTGCCAATATGCTACAGAAAAATGCCCACAAGTCCAAGGGAAAGAACAAGGGAGTCTCCCAGACTACCAACTTCAAGAAGAAGGGGAAAACGGAGAAGAAAGATCCTTGCTGGGTATGTGGCGAGACAGGCCATTGGGCTAATCGTTGTCCACAGCGCAAAGGAAAGAAAGGCCAGGCTGGATAGAACTCAAATTCTGTCAACATGATCATTGGCAACACAGAGGAAGGAACTACAGGGTATGGTAATTTATTACCTACTGTTCTTTCGGTGTTTCAACCCACAGAATGGTGCGTTGATACAGGTGCTAATGTTCATGTGTGTGCTGATATCTCCATGTTTACCTCTTATAATGCCAGAGGTTCCTCAGTAATGATGGGGAATGGGTTACATGCTACTGTTCATGGTGTTGGCACGGTAGATCTGAAGTTTACTTCGGGGAAGATCGTGCAACTGAAGAACGTGCCGCATGTCCCTTCTATCAAGAAGAATCTCGTTAGTGGCTCCCGTCTTATGAAAGATGGGTTTAAGTTGGTGTTCGAGTCCAATAAAGTTGTACTGTCTAAGTATGAAACTTTTGTTGGAAAGGGCTATGAATGTGAGGGAATGTTTCGCTTCTCTCTAGAAGACTTCTGTGATAATGTTGTGAACCATGTAAGCACTAGTGTTAATGAAACTAATGTTTGGCATTCACGACTTTGTCATGTTAATTTCGGTTGTATGACGTGGCTTGCTGATATGAGTTTAATTCCGAAATTCACCTTTGTCAAAGGCTCTAAGTGCCATGCTTGTGTGCAAGCAAAACAGCCTCGCAAGCCTCACAAGCCTGCGAAGGAAAGAAACTTGGCACCACTAGAGCTCATACATTCAGATCTATGTGAGATGAATGGTGAGTTGACAAGAGGTGGAAAGAAATATTTCATGACTTTGATTGATGATTCAACTAGGTATTGTTATGTGTATCTCCTGAAAACTAAAGATGAGGCTCTTGATTTCTTTAAAATCTATAAGGCTGGAGTTGAGAATCAACTTGAAAGAAAGATAAAAAGGGTTCGGTCCGATCGTGGTGGTGGGTACTTTTCTAATGAGTTCAATTTATTCTGTGCGGAACATGGTATAATCCATAAGAGGACGCCTCCCAATTCTCCACAATCCAATGGGATTGCGGAAAGGAAAAACCGTACTCTAACAGATTTGGTTAACGACATGTTAGATGTTTCGGGTTTATCCAAGGAATGGTGGGGGGAGGCTATATTGACTTCGTGTCATGTCCTAAACCGTGTTCCAATCAAGAATAAAGAGATTACCCCTTATGAGGAATGGGAAAAGAAAAGACCAATACTCTCCTACCTACGAACTTGGGGATGTTTGGCTAAAGTGAATTTGCCAATCACCAAGAAGCGAAAGCTTGGACCAAAATCGTGGACTGTATCTTTCTTGGCTATGTTGCCCATAGCATTGCTTATAGATTTCTTGTGGTGAAATCTGGAGTGGACGACATGAATGTTGGCACCATCTTTGAATCAAGAGATGCTACATTCTTTGAGGATATATTTCCTATGAGAGATATGCATGGCATGTCTAGTTGGGAATCTGATCCAATACATGAAACTCCTATGGAGTCTGATGAGAAATCTGATGATGAGAGTTCAGATTCTGATGAAGATGACAATGAAGCTCCCACAAGAAGCAAGATACAAAGGATTGCAAAGTCTTTTGGTAATTATTTCATTGCGTATCTTGTGGATGATACTCCCACTACCATTTCAGAAGCTCTCGCATCTCCTGATGCAGACTACTGGAAGGAAGCGGTTCAAAGCGAGATGGATTCCATCTTGGCTAATGGAACGTGGGAGTTAACTGAGCGTCCTTATGAGTGCAAACCTGTAGGATGTAAATGGGTATTTAAGAAGAAGCTTTGAGCTGATGGTATTATTGAGAAGTACAAAGCTCGGCTTGTAGCCAAAGGCTATACCCAAAAGGATTATTAAAGTGAAAAGTTCTAAGGATAATATGAAAAGTTCCAAACATATCAAGAGGAGATTGAAGTCTATCAGAAAACTGAAAAACTCCGGAGTGATAGCATTGGATTATATCCGAAGTGCTAAGAATCTGGCAGATCCTTTCACAAAAGGACTATCAAGAAACATGATATACCTTGCATCGAGGGAGATTGGTTTGAGACCCACTTGAGTTGCCGAGGGGGTAACCCAACCTATGTGATCGTAAATTCCGTGAACTAGGATCTGGAAAAACAAACCGGAGCAACTGAGTTGAGAGAAAATTTAATACTCCCACTACGCTGCAGATGCACTTCTCTCATAGCTACTATAAGGCAGGTTGACAATGTCTTAATGTGTTCTGAGCGGCTCTTGATGAGCGAAGACGCTGTCCTACAGGGCGATCTTTGAAGAACACACCTATACGAGTGACACTACTGGTCATAGTGTGGGAGATTTGGGTGAATCTCTAGTAAGCTCATGAAGGGCCAAGGAGTATGACTTATAAGCTCCACCCGAGGGGAAGGCTATGGTAGCCTAGTACCGTGCCGACATTGAGTGAAACTTGTTGCACAAAGACTGACAATTCAAGGCGTAGTCCATTGTTCAGTTGTAGTCTAGAGTAACTCCTTGTCTAGGTGGAAGTTCAACTTAACAGTCTCAACTGAAGTGCAGGTATATTAAACAGTGAATAGAACTAATGTGTCATCTGATGTGCATATGAGATCTGGTGGGGGATTGTTGAATGTAGATGGGCTGCTGCCCAATAAGGCAGCCCATGTAATCTACAATTCCTGAAATCTCAAGGCCCATCACGTTGGCAACTTGGGACAACCTTGGGGGACAAAGTTTAGTCTCACATTGCTAGTTGGGAGAGAGTTAGAGTGGTATATAAGGGCTGCTCTTCTAGTTCTTCCAAGTGAGTGAGAATAGAAGGAGCCCTCGCGCACTCCTCCTCCTCCGCCCGCCCCGCCTCGTCTCGGCACGGCACGGCACGTTTCGTGACTCGAGTTCGAGTTCGAGTTCGAGACACACTCAAGGAAGCCTAAATTTTTGCTTGGTGCACCAACTGAGTTGGATACGTGTCGAGCTGCATGTGCATGCTCGGCGCGTGTCCATGGCTTCCTACGCGTGGCAACGCGGTCAGGTCGGCTTTCCTCCCAGGCTATACAAGGAGATAGATTAGATCTGGAGAATACAACTCTCAGATCTCTCTAGTCCGTCTCTCTCACGAAGTTCCTTTTGCTGCGCTACTCTCTATTATTCCCCATCCTGGCGACTGCGTGCACAGCCGTCCGGGAGAGCAGGCCTCTGAAACCCCGTCCGTTGAGATCCTGCACCGAGAGACGGGCGATAATGTTTTTGGGGAGCGTCTCGGCGCGACTGCTCGCTGTTGTTCGTGCTCTTCTTCGCTGGTTCGACTGCTTCATCGATGACTCTGACTAAACCATGGGCGACATCAACAACTCCCATGGTGGTGGTGGTGCTGCAGCGACCTTCTCGGTCGCGATGTACGTGCTTTTCCTCTCCTACCTTGCACTGCTACTTGTTCCATGTTCAGATCTGATGCATGTGCTTAGTCTAATGTGTATGGTTAAGTATGCTTGTGCATCTGTAATGTTGCTTTCGATAATTAAACTCACACGAAAATTGCCTAATAATCCAACAGAGGCACCCTAGGCGCAACGGTCGCGCGGTCAAAAATGATCATCCGAAATGTATCGCTAGTTCAAGATGGCCTAAGGGCATCTCCAGCGGCGCGACGCATTTCGGACGCCCAAAAGTGGTCGCGAGTGTCCGTTTGCGTCGCCCAGCGGACATATTTTGTCCGCTCGTCCGTTTGCGTCTGGGTGTGCTCCCACCAGGGCGACCCATTTTTTTGAATTGCAACATAGTACAAACATTGAAAGTAGTACATAAAAATGCATAAAAACTATACAAAGTAGATCTATAGGCCTAGACTACTTGCTTCCTGACGGGCCGGCACCGTCGTTGCGTCGCTCCGTCGCCTGCTTCTCCGCCGCCTCCCGCGCGGCCGCTATGGCTCGGTGCGCCGCCGCGTCCTCTTGCAGGCCTCGTCGAGTCTTTCGAGACGCTCCAGCCTCGTGTTGGCGGCCTCGTCCTTGAGCGTCTCGAAAGACTCGACGAGGGCCCGCTGCTCGGCCGCCTTCTCCTCCGGCGTCGGCGTATCAGGGTCATCGGAGGACCAAGATATCTCCGAGTCGGAGTCCTCGGCTGCAGCGGCGGCCGCCAGCCTGCGCTGTTCCTGCTCGGCGTCCAACGCCACGTGGCCCGCCAGCTCCTCCTGTGCTTCCTTCTCCGCTTCAGCCAGGGCCGCAGCATCCCTGACCGGGTGGAGGAGATCGGTGCTATCTTCGGAGTCGAACTCCTCGGAGGAGCTCGACGCCGGAGGAGGTGGAGTGGGAGGTTAAGGTGGAGGTGGAGGCGCGGCAGCCTGGCCGTGTCCGGCGCTGCTCATGGTGGATCTGCTTGAGAGGAAGCGGCGCTACGGCAGCGGCGGCTAGGGTTTGTGGGGAGGAGATGAGATGCTCTCGCCCCTGTATATATAGGTCGGAGGCAGGGCGACGGCCGCGCCACGCGTGGCATCGCCATTACTACGTGCGCAGAGGTAGGCGACGGTCGCGCGCCACGCGAGACATCGCCATTAACGCGGCCGCAGACTGCCGAAGCGACGCCTCGGTGCCGCATGCGGCGGAGAAGACGCATCGACCGCTGCGCACGCTCGCGGAAGCCGAGGCACGCCATTAACGCGGCTCTGCAAAGGCTGCAGCGCGCCGCCCGGAAGTAATGCCGCGGAAGACGAAGCAGTTGTGCCGCTGCCAGGCGGGCCCGTGCGAGGACCGAGCAGACATTTTCCGCGACCGCCGAGCGTCCGCCGAGACGCATACCTGACGCATATTTGGACCAGGTTTGCGTCTCCGCGGACGGCCCGGTCACTTTGCGTCGTGCCGCTGGAGGTGGTGCATGACGCATTTTCGGTCACGGCGGACACAAACGGTCGGATCGCGCCGCTGGAGATGCCCTAAGCTAGTCACGCGTGCAGCGGCAGCGCCTACGGACGGGGAAGGCACTCACTCACGTGTAAGCAGCACAGGACCATCATGGCAGAGGTGATGAGCCTCTCCCTGCCCCAAGAGGCCAAGAGATCGTGTCGCTTTGCCCCGGCGTTGATCGGAATCCGCCCTGTCCCGCCCGGCCGCAGGCTTTTGCTGGTAAAAGAGAGGGCTTCTTTTCATGGAGCAGAATGAAAAGAAGAGAAGAGAACAAAAGGAGGACAAAGGAAATAAAGCGTGCCTGCGAGTCAGTACGAGCATGCATGAACGGATGGATCTCCGGAGGAGCTAGTGAGTGTCATGTGATGGGAAGCAGCTTTTCGCTGGTTGAAGATGATGTCTCGCTGTCGAATGAAGAAAGACGATGGTTCAAAGCTCTTTCTCGCTGACCCTGATTATGCGGTCACTTTGCCGCAACGGCAGATTGGCAGAGGGTGGTAGGAGAATGAATCGGCCATGATCTATTTGCAGACTGCGGTTACTGCAGCAACGGATCCCATGAAGTGCTACGGAGTACTCATTTGTGCTCATCACTTGCCACTCATTTGCACTACGAGCTTCATCCGTTGCCACTCGAGTTTGGCCTCCCAAGTATTCACGGCATTGACAAGCACACGTTCCATCCAACATTGTGAGCTAAAAAACTCGTGTAAAAACCCGGCCAGCCAACATGAGTGCTTCTGATTTTCTCCTTTTGTTTGAAATGGCGAGCTTAGCACTGGCCTCTGCATCAGTCATTACATTTATAGCATATTTCGAAATATTCAACGTATTAAAGTTATGGATCGAGACATGTATCAACCAGCGAAAACCGGAAAACAACAAATACCTATCCATCCTGAATCCTATCAACATGGCTCCGTCTAGTAGCCTCGAAATAAAAGTCTAATGTAATTGTCGGCAGTCGTTTGCATCTAGTATCCATAGGCTCACGACGATCCACCGAAAGAAGGCAAAGCCAAAGTATTGTCCAATGCGCAACTCATCGAATAACCCACAAAAATTGGTACCCTTTTGTTTATCAAAACTAATACTATCATTTATGCACGTCCATATAGACCAACATCAAGCTGAATACCAATACATATTTGAGCTTTATCTTTCTTTCCAAAAGAAAAGAATAAGGTAGTCAAAACTGCTACGGTGATTACCAAACATATTGGAAATGTTTGTTGGTGAGATTATTATAAGTGAAGTAAACCATATGCCAGCTAATACATGCAAAAAGACATGAGAGAAACAAGTGTTGTCTAGTCTCCATTGAGTCACAAAAACAACCTTTATACACCCATTCCAATTTCATTAGCTAGGTTATCACTAGTTAGCAACACTTTACGGTTTAAGAATCACATTTTTTTAAATCTTAAGCAATACTTTTAACTTCTACAAAGAATATTGTATGACTATTTATTAGTTCTATAAAAAATCTTATGTTGCCATTTATTAGATCTATTTACATAGAATTGACAGTAAATACTTCCAGCGCATCCGAATTATCAGAAAGCTGAATAATCGTAAGCTCTTGAATCGGCTCGATCCAACCGAGGAGGTGCTCAAAGTCTTGTTCTCTGCTACCACTTCTACTAGCTAGCTATAGGATCCCCGATCTGGTGCTCTTCTGCGACAAAGAATCTTTGGACTAGTGCCAGGACAACATTATTCTGACGGACTAGGGTATTCTTGTCTGTGTACTTCCCTACTGGTTCTGCATGGAGTAAAAATAACAAGTTGGTAGATCGAACTGAGCATGCTTGCAAAACACAGTAAGTATCAGTGAACGCCATTTGAAAATAATGATATTTAGATGCTGGTAAATCAGTGGCAAAAATCTTCTCCTCCAAAGTGAAAGGTTAAAACAAAGTGAGGAAGTTTCTGTCTACTTGGGGCCCTAGACTCCTACCGCTCTTTACAGTACGTTTATCCCTCTACTTTTGTGGTGACCAAAGCAAAGAGAAGCCACATGGTGAAAAGGCCTTGCTTTAGAGGAAGTCAATACTCCTATCATTTTCCCCATTTGTTTCGCAGGCAGAAAGCGCCCAGGAGCTGCGGGAGGGACAGATTAGAAGAAAGACTATCCTTTTCATGTGTGCGTAGGGCAACGCTTTCTAGCATGCTGACTTCTAATTGAGGGCAAAAGCAAAGCCTTAGAGCAATTCTAATAGTGTAGCCAGCTGCTAGCTATAAGCCAAGTGCCATGTCATCTATAGCTAACTTAGAGCCAACATATACAATAGTGAGCTATAAAAGTGTAGTACTTTTACAATATATGACCCACCTTTTAGTCTCACATAGTGCCTAGGAAGCGCGTGCTAGAAGCTGGCTACAAGATAAGAGCCCACTCCTCTTCTCTCTCCTAATCTCTCTCTTCCAACTAAGCAAATTTATAATATTTTATCTCTTATAGCCAGCTGACTGTACCTTATTGTACTTGCTCTTATCCTGCTTGTGCATTCCAGGCCATAAAACATGTCCTCGAGATCTGTGCTAAGCACTTTTCTTCCGGCAGGGTTAATGAGATTTAGTTTCACTGGCCAGTGACCACTTGCATTTGCAATGCCACAGGGAATCTCGTGTCAGTCGCGTCTGTGCGAGCGTGAGCCTGGACGCTGCTACGGAAGGCTAGGACTGTTCTCCCCGTTGATTGGTCCCTCCCTGCCAAGTGCCAAACGCTTGATGACTGAGATGATTGTGATTCAGAGCCTGTTGCTAAGGCAATCTCCGGTCCATAAACAGGCAGATCGTGTTTGCTGGTGTTAGAGTGGTCTAATATGGAGGTTTAACAGAAAACCCTAAATGGATCACGCTCCGCGGATATGTCTGTTTTGGAGCAAACCTAACCCAAATTTAGGGTGAGTTTGTGGTCCAATGGAAAAGCCGGCGTTCATGCTACGCGAGTATTTGTCCGATCCAGGCCCCAGCCAGCCACACACCTGGGCGCACCTACTCTCCTAGCTCCCACCCCTGTCGCCCCCTCCTCTGTTGCTTCACCACCATTGTTGGCACCTGTCAAATCGGCCACTAGTTTCGGCCGCACAAACAAGCAGTACGCGTCCAGGCCTCTCGCCGATGTTGTTTGGTGTTCTGGTGCCGCGCTAGATCCTACTCCCCCGTCACCCCAAGGTAATTTGCAGGCCTCCCAGTCCCCCATTTTGCAGGGCATATGTATGGAACTCGTTTCTCATGGTGTCTTCTACCTTATCGTAGATCTTGGGAGATAGTTTGGACATGTTTTTCTATGACAATATCATCGACACATCACCAGACGAGTTCGATGATGATACCGTGATCCTGGCGGTCTTGGCCATTCTCGTCCATAATCAGAAGAACCGTGTACAAAAGTATAGGGGCTCGGTCAAGGGACACAGTCCGACGAGGGACCAAACGAGACGCCGGCCATGAGCAACTCTGGCGGGACTACTTTCATCAAACAGATCCATTGTTGAGGGCACCATGCTTCTTGCGGCGTTTTCGAATGTCAAGAAAGTTTTTTTCTGGAAATTATGCACGAAGGGGGGTGCTACGATGACTACTTCAATTTGAAAAAGGATGCCATATGTAAACTTGGCTTCAGTTCAGTAGAAATGAACTGGAGCTACTAGGATGCTCGTGTACTAAGTATCTGGTGGCCTAGTGGACGAGTAGCTTCGCATGAGCGAGTTCATGTATAGATTGTACAGAGTGGTGGTTCAATTGTTTGCAGAGGTATACTTGAGGCAACCAAATGTTGCCAACATTGATGGGCTATTGTCAATCAATGAGTCTCGAGAATTTTCTAGTATGTTTGGAAACATAGATTGCATGCACTGGAAATAGAAGAATTGTACATTCGCATGGCAGAGACAATATCATGGTCATGCGGGAAGAGTGCACAGTCATGGTTGAGGCGGTTGCATCTCAAGATCTCTCAATTTGGCACACGTTCTTCAGCATGGCAGGCTCTTACAATGACATTAGTTTCCTCCAACAATCTCTGATGCTCACTTGACTTGCGGAAGGTAATGCTTGAATGGTCAACTATGAGATCAATGGACATCACTATGACAAAAGAAAAGATACTATCTAGCCGAATGTATCTATCCTCTATGGTCCATATTTATGAAGATAATCCGCAAACCTAAAGACGAGAAAAAGAATAGGTTTATTAAAAAGTAAGAGGCTTGTAGTCACACTAGGCGATCGGTTTTACCCGAAATATCGGGTCGGGAAATTCGGGTTATTGAAAATTCGGGTTTCAAAAAACAACACCCGAAATTAGGCAAAAAAAATTGATACCTGAAAAAATAAATCTCGGCACTTATAATGAACGGGAGTTGGTACCGTTTATGTAATCCCTGGTCTCAACATCGATTAATGTATACGACCATTTTATTTTATCATTTAAGTTTATATGCAACTGCACAGATGCAGGAGTTATGAACTTTGGTCCACAACGAATACATGTCGAGCGATTAGGCTAATAGCTTGATCATGGATGAGATGATAACCAGCATTGACAAGGAGGCAGGACTGCCTCGACCTGGAGTAGAGATGCCAAGACTTATTGCAATGTTTACTTTTTGAGTCTTTCGACCAAAGAAACACATGGTAGTCCTTTATCTATATGAAACTTCTTCCACAATTTGGATCTAGGTTTAAACTCATGACCAAATCGTTGTTCTATGCTCATGGTTCTGAATCTAGAGGAAACCTACATTATATCAGACAAATGAAAAATGACTGAGATGTAAAATAAAAGGTGGATGAAAATATGAAAGTTATCATGTGTTTATCTAAAAGGAGAAAGATTGTCCGTGCAAATCTGGAGAACATGGCTTGTGCGATGAATATTTCACTGCAAATCTGGAGAACATGGCTTGTGCGATGAATATTTCACTACAAGTGCATATATAAGGACCGTTCATGCATTGTTGCGTTTGCGGTAGATACCACTTAATCTAAGTGTTGTACAAATGGAAGAATATTATACATCCGGCCGCTACTATGTTGTTCTACTAGCTACTAGTAGTAGTACCACACAATTGTAGAGAATCATTCCATGCAGAACTTTGGTCCATAACCTTGGTCCATAATCAATACAGCCCAAAAAAATGCTTGTAGAGACACTTCTAAAGAGGCACTTTGTGATTTGCCTATATAAAAATGTGAAATAATCATGTAGAGGCACTCTCCTTGATGTAGAGACACTTCTTTTAGACACCATCTAAAATGTCTTAACTATAGAAACACTACTTGACACATTTTTGTCATGAGTATCAAATGTGTGTATAGAGGCATTCTATGAGACACTTAATAAATTGCCATAAGAAATCATATAGAGGCATTTTAAGACACTTTCTAAAGTGATCTTACATTATAGCTAGAGACACAGTTTAAGACACTATTAACATTTTGTAGAGGCACTTTACACAATTTTGAGGCATTCAATATAGACTTGATAAGCTTTTATTTACGAGTATTCACAAGATGCCGTGAGAGGCTAAGTGGTTAGATGAGTACAAACTTTTCCTAGAGATCTAGAGTATGTGGATTGCTTCTAACGTTATAATTTATTTTTACCTATGCTATACAATAATGACATAAACAACTGTCTTTACTAATGTCCTATAGGATGTATATACAATGTGTAGTGCCTCTACGAAATGTCTTTGTGTTGGAGATATGCCCGAGAGGCAATAATAAAGTATTTATTGTTATATTTTAGTGTTCATGATAAATGTTTACATCACATGCTATAATTGTATTAAGTGGAAACATTGATACATGTGTGTTGTGTAAACAACGAGAGTCCCTAGTAAAGCCTCTCGTTTAACTAGCTTGTTGATTAATAGATGATCATAGTTTCCTGATCATGAACATTGGATGTTATTAATAAAAAGATTATATCATTAGGTGAATGATGTGATGTACACACACCCATAGTAAGCATAGCATAAGCTCTCATTAAGTTTGTTTTGCTACAAGATTTCAATACATAGTAACCTAATCCTTCGACCATGAGATTGTGTAAATCACTTACACCGGATGGATGCTTTGATTACATCAAATGCCACTTCGTAAATGGGTGGTTATAAAGATAGGATTAAGTGTTCGAAAAGTATGAGTTGAAGCACATGGATCAAGAGTGAGATTTGTCCATCCTAATGACGGATAGATATACTCTGGGCCCTCTCGGTGGAATGTCATTCAATTAGCTTGCAAGCATGTGACTAGGTCACAAGGGATGACATATCACGGTACGAGTAAAGAGTACTTATCGGTAACAAGGTTGAACTAGGTATAGAGATACCGATGATCGAACCTCGGATAAGTAAAGTATCGCGCGACAAAGGGAATCGGTATCGTATCTTAATGGTTCATTCGATCACGAAGTCATCGTTGAATATGTGGGAGCCATTATGAATCTCCAGGTCCCGCTATTGGTTATTGGTCGGAGAGGTGTCTCGATCATGTCTGCATAGTTCAACCTTGAATGACATTAGGTGAATGATGTGATGTACACACACCCATAGTAAAGATTATATCATTAGGTGAATGATGTGATGTACACACACCCATAGTAAGCATAGCATAAGATCTCATTAAGTTTGTTTTGCTACAAGCTTTCAATACATAGTAACCTAATCCTTCGACCATGAGATTGTGTAAATCACTTACACCGAATGGATGCTTTGATTACATCAAATGCCACTTCGTAAATGGGTGGTTATAAAAATAGGATTAAGTGTTCGAAAAGTATGAGTTGAAGCACATGGATCAAGAGTGGGATTTGTCCATACCAATGACGGATAGATATACTCTGGGCCCTCTCGGTGGAATGTCATTCAATTAGCTTGCAAGCATGTGACTAGGTCACAAGGGATGACATATCACGGTACGAGTAAAGAGTACTTATCGGTAACAAGGTTGAACTAGGTATAGAGATACCGATGATCGAACCTCGGATAAGTAAAGTATCGCGCGACAAAGGGAATCGGTATCGTATCTTAATGGTTCATTCGATCACGAAGTCATCGTTGAATATGTGGGAGCCATTATGGATCTCCAGGTCCCGCTATTGGTTATTGGTCGGAGAGGTGTCTCGATCATGTCTGCATAGTTCACGAACCGTAGGGTGACACACTTAAGGTTCGATGTTGTTTAAGTAGATATGGAATATGAGATGGAGACCGGGTGTTGTCCGGAGTCACGGATGGGATCCAAGGCATCAAGAGGAGGTCCGGAATAGTCTGTAGAATAAGATTCATATATGGGAAGTCATTTTCAGGGTTACCGGAAAAATTTAGGATTTTTATGTATTGTACCGGAGGTTCTAGAATGTTCCGGAGGGTACCATAGTGGGGCCCACCTATCTCGGACAACCAACATGGACCGGAGGGGGTCTCGTAGGCCCACATGGGCCATACACACCAGCCCCCCAAGGCCCATGTGGCTGGATCAACTGGATAAGATCAAATCCCTTGAAAATAGGGACTTAACTTGGGGGGAAAGTCCCCCCTTATTTACCGACCCTAAAGCTTGGAGGAGGGGCCAAGGCAGCCCCCACGCCTATATAAGAGGGAGGGGAGGGTTGGGGCCCAGACACATCATCCCCCCAAACCCTAGCTGCCCCTCTCTCCCTCCTTCTTCCTGCGCAGGCTTGGCGAAGCCCTGCAGGAATTTCTCCCCCATCTCCACCACCACGCCATCGTGCTGTTGGGATACCGAGGATATCTACCACCTCCGTTGACCGCTGGAACGGGGAGAGGAAGGATGTCATCGACACCGTACGTGTGACCGAGTACGAAAGTGCTGCAGGATTTGCAGCACCAGAATGATCGTCTACATCAACCACGAGATCTGATCTCGTTAAGGCTTTGGATCTTCGAGGGTTAGTTTCTCTTCTATCTCGTTGCTCTGATCTCATAGATTAGGTCTTGGCTTTTTCATAGGTTGGATCTTGGTTTTATTCGTCTTTGCGGTAGAAGTTTTTTGTTTTCTATGTAACAAACCCTACCCTCTTGCTTTTCCACGTCTTTACATTCACTTCAGAAGTGCCTGTTCAACTCATGTACCAGCTTCTAAGGGCTTGTTTAATTCAAAGAATTTTTTTAGGATTCTTATACATAGGTTTTTAATCCTATAGAGGTCATTTGAGTCAAAGGATTGATCTTTCCAGAATTTATATGGACTGCTATCCTATACTATAATCCTATAGGATTTCTAGCAAGAGGTTAGATCTCTTGGAAAATTTTATATGTGTCTATGACAACTATGGCATGTACTCAATGCCTATTGAAATTTCCTTCGTTTTTTTCTACAGTGCAACCAAACAACCTCTGCAACTAATTCCTCGGTTTTTTATTCCTGTTGAATTTCACATGTCATGACATACTATTCCTTCATTTTTCCCATTCCCGTGCTTTTGAATTTCTTTGAATCTAACAGGTCATGAGTCTTGTAGATAGCGGGGTTCGCACAGTCACACTCCATCCCAATGTTCGATGATCCTTGCCGAATATCACCTTTCCCAGTTGCCTACCACCCCCATGTAATCTACACTAGTAGGAAAACCCTTATAGGCAAAGCTTAGTTCTGTGGCGCACCGTTTTGAATGCGCCACAGAAACTTATTTTGTGGCGCACCATGCTAGGTGCGCCACAGAAATAGCTTAATTTTGTGGCGCACTCGCTGAACATTGCGCCACGGAAATTGTATGGGGCCCACATCCTGCCACCACCAATTATTAGTGTAGGTATTTCGTGGCGCACATGGCGTGCCGCGCCACGAAATAACTCTTTCGTGGCGCACGTGCTTCGGTGCGCCACGGAAGTAGTTGATTCCGTGGCGCACTTGCTCGGGTGCGCCACAGAATTAAGGTAACTTATATCATCTCGCCCGTGCCCTCCCCCGCCTGTTCACCTCTCCCCTCCCCTCTCCCCTCCCCTCTCCCCTCTCCCCTCTCCTCTGATCCGCCGCGCGCCGCCATGGTCGTCCCCATCGCCGTCGCCGCCGCCTTCCTCCGCGAGGGCCGCATGCCGCCACGGTCCTCCCATCCCCACCACCTGCAGCACAAGCTGCCGCTACGGCGAGGAGGGGCCGCCGTGAGGAGGGGCCGCCATCGCGTGAAGGTGGAGGAGCCGCTGCGTCCTCCTCCTCCTCCACCGCTGCCGTCGTCGTCAACCTCCTCCTCCACCCCTGTCGTCGGTGAACTCTCTCCCTCCCCTCCCCTCCCCTCCCTCTTCCTCTCCCGCGCGAGCACAAAGTGCTCGACGAAATGCTTGTGTGCTGCTCTCGGTTGTGCTCGCTTGTTGTTGTTCTTGTGCTAGCTGCCGTTGTTGTTGATGTGCTATCGGATGCAATCTATCTATCTATCCTAGCTTGATGTCATTGTTGCTGCAGCTAGATGCATGCTCTGGTTGTGCTGCTTGTTGCTCGTTGATGTACTTGCTGCTTCGTTGTCTGTTGATCTATCTATCCTAGCTTGTTGTCATTGTTGCCTGTGACTAGATGCATGCTCTTGCGGCTTCTCACCATTCCCGGTGAACTATACTCGTTGCTATTGCTTGTGTGTCCATGCTCTAAATGGTCAAATGATCATCATGTGCTAGTGATTTACTTATCGGCTCATTGCTCATGGTTGATGTACCTCAGTAGTGGTTCTGGATGCATTGCTGCTGTTGCTCTGGATGCATTGCTGCTGTTTCTCTGGATGCATTGCCCCTAATTGTTATTGATGAACCATGTGATGGTAATGATTCAATTTAGGGATTTCTATTTTCGTGCCCTCGGGTCCTTAGTTGTACTCAGTTTTCCCCAGCTCCTTAGTTTTTCCTCAGTTTTCCCCAACTTCTTGTCTATAACCCGCAGAAAGAGCTCGGACGGAAGGAATCCCGTTTAGTTGACGTTGGTTGGTGCCGGCAAGTGGGGCCGCTGTTGGTGCCCCGCAGGTGGACACGTCTCCACTTATCCGGATCATCGTGGGACCCACAACTTGTCCACGTGAGCGCGCCGGACCCACAGCTTACCCGGGTGACCGTTGCAAAATGGGAGCCCGAGCTAGCCCCGCGCCGTGCCCGTGCCATTGCTTCCCCTTTCTTTCTCCGCGCCCCATTGTTCTTCTTCTCCGCCGGCGGCAGCCCTTCTCCGGCACGCGGGTGATGTCTAGTTTCTCTTCGACCTCCCGTTCTTCATGGCCGCAGTATGGACCCGTGCCTTTGACAAGATGCCCCGACGCCCACGCCGGGAGCCTCCGAGCGGTCGATCCGTAAGACGGACGAGAACGGCAACCGTGGACGTGAGTTCGTTGCATGCGAGAGCTTGCCATATAGAGAGGGGGATAAGGTTAGATCTCGCTCCAATTTCTCTCGTTTTCTCTCGATTTTCTTGTTATTCCCTCAAATTTGGGATTTAGGGTTCACGTTGTTGTTTTCGGATCTTGAAGAAATGCGGGCATTTCGAGTGGATCGATGTGTACGTTCGGAGGCTTCGATTGCGGGGAATCAATTGGCGCTATTGGGGGCGCAATTTGGGAGGGGGGACTTGCTGTAGAGAATGCGGCGGAGAGAGGAGCTGTTCCGATTAGGGACCTTCCGATTATGCCTAATGCTCCCAATGCGGAACCGGTGGAAGTGAAGGAGAAGCTGAAGAAAATGAACAAGCGATTAATGCGGTGATCGAGTTGAAGAAGCAAGCTAATCCGATAGGCTGGTTGTTTTTTTTGTTGTATAATTACGATCGGATTCTTATCATTGCTCACCGTGCGCTAGAAGTTGTTACAAGGGATACCTAGTTACAAATCCATTATTTAGTTACATGTACTTGTAGTTGTTTTCAAAGTTAGTGTGTGCATTCACCGAAATTACCAAACTATATTCCCTAAAAGAAAAGGACAGCTAAAGATAGTTGATAATTGTTAGAGGGGTGACAAATAATGCAATCGCCGAAATCCGCAAAAATGTATGCCTCATGTTTATAACAAAATTATACCACTTTTAGGCCGTTTCAAAATACCAATACTATATCCCAAACTATATTCCCTAAAAGAAAAGGACAGCTAAAGATAGTTGATAATTGTTAGAGGGGTGACAAATAATGCAATCCCCGAAATCCGCAAATATGTATGCCTCATGTTTATACCAAAATTATACCACTTTTAGGCCTTTCCAAAATACCAATACCATATCCCAAACTATATTCCCTAAAAGAAAAGGACAGCTAAAGATAGTTGATAATTGTTAGAGGGGTGACAAATAATGCAATCGCCGAAATCCGCAAAAATGTATGCCTCATGTTTATACCAAAATTATACCACTTTTAGGCCTTTCCAGAATACCAATACCATATCCCAAACTATATTCCCTAAAAGAAAAGGACAGCTAAAGATAGTTGATAATTGTTATAGGGGTGACAAATAATGCAATCGCCGAAATCCGCAAAAATGTATGCCTCATGTTTATAACAAAATTATACCACTTTTAGGCCGTTTCAAAATACCAATACTATATCCCAAACTATATTCCCTAAAATAAAAGGACAGCTCAAGATAGTTGATAATTGTTAGAGGGTGACAAATAATGCAATCACCGAAATCCGCAAATATGTATGCCTCATGTTTATACCAATACTATATATTAAGTGGCAAACTCGTCATTGCATTCTCCACCGAACGAGAGAGAGAGAGAGAGATGGGTGGCCACGAAGAGAGAGAGAGAGAGAGGTTGCCACGAAGAGACGGATAGGGGTATACGCCGTTAGATCGGTGGATCAATGGTTCGTGGAGTCGATCCGTGTGACAACGGCTCAACCAATCGGGATAAGTTTGGGCTTCTCGGAGCATTTGTGACGAGTACTTGAGAGCAAAGGCGAGTAGTACTAAGAATCCAAGGGCACATAAATAGTAAATAGACTAAGGGATTCAAACAAAAGAATTACAAAATGAAAAATGTGTGATTTGTACAATATAATTCATATTGGGCTACATCAAATTATTTGCAATTCAAATATACATGAGTGTGACAATTATGGCATCATTTAGACAAACTATGTTTTGGGAAAGATGTTTTGCAAAGGGGTTTGGGTGGAAAACCATGCATCTTCATAGCTACACTAGTGATTACGAGAAGTGGCAATTTGTGGTAAAACTTGATTTATATATGTTTGTTAAGGTTTTCTAGGTGGCGAGGTTGCGTAGGGAAGACTCCATGAGTAGTTGCCACTATGTTTTTATTTTTTGGATTTTTTGCGCATGAAATGACTCAATTAGCTATGTTAATCTCATTTGTTGACTCTCGTTGACCGGCTACTTGAGGGTAAAGCTGAGTATATTGCACTTGCCGGTCTAAGTCCTCGAGGGAAAAGCGAGTACGGATAAAATTTACGTATAAGGCCGAGGTTATAGCGAGTACACCAAACGTCCCGGGGTTAGACTCGGGTAGCGGTGCACGCTGCGGCCGTGCATAGCGGACGCGTGTTGCCGTGCATAGCGGACGCGTGTTGCGGTACACGCCACCTTCGTCTTTATAGAGCCCCTCTTTCTCTCCCTCGACGCACGTTCTCAGCGGCTCACCTGCAACCGCCTCTCTGTCCCATCATCTTCTCCACAACCGAAGAAAAACCCCGAAGAAAACCGCCGGCGATGGAGAAGAATGAGATGCCCATTGTCGGCACATCGGCCGCCGCCCCCGTCCGGGCCCCTGTCGCTGCTTCCATCGTAGCGGCCGGCGCATCGACCGCCGCCCCCGTCCGGGCCCCCGTCGCTGCTTCCAACGTAGCAGCCGGGCGCATCGGCCGCCGCCCCCGTCCAGGCCCCTGTCGGCTGCTTCCAACGTAGCAGCCGGCGCATCGGCCGCCGCCACCGTCCGAGTCCCCGTCGATTGGGACCCGTACGAACCGGTGCGGTACGACGCGCCGGAGAACCCCTACGACACCACCATCGTCGACAACGAGCCGGAGGTAACCCTTTGTTCCCTTGTTCTTATCTCATTTCAATCATTTTGTGTTAGATCTACCGTTATTACGGTTCGTACGTTCCTAGTTCAATCCTTTTTTTGTTAGATCTTGCGTTATTACTGTTCGTCTGTTCCTAGTTCGATCCTTTTGTGTTAGATCTTGCGTTATTAGTGTTTGTGATTTGCTTTTGTTTAAGATTTGTGCCGATGATGATGAATATTTGGGCATAAATTGATTCGGGGTTTGAGTCGGTAAACAATTGGTGTGTACAAATTTGTTGTGCATGATCTTTGGTTTGCTTGACTCAAATCCTGGATATAAGTGTGTCCAATGTAGCGAGGCTACCTCTTTTTTTCGAGCCCATATTATCATGCATGATTTTTTGTTCACTCTCTGTTCCATCATCGTTGCAATTGACTCCGTATTTTTTGCACGATCTTTGGTGCTACGTGACGGAGTGCGAGAGCGAGCGACGTCGGCGACGACGACGAGTCCTTCCACACCAAGACTCGTCACGTCCTCGGGAGAGCTGCAGTCCGGCCATTACGATGGCCCTTTTGCTCGAGGTATTTACAAGTGCCCCTTACGCAGCGGGAAGCTCCGCGCCACCGACTTCAACTCCACTGGTGAACCATGCTGAATCCATTGGCGGATGTGGCGCTAGAGTTGGAAGGACCGTGAACGTGCATGCGTACATGGCCAAACACAAAGCACTTGGGATTCACTGCGCAACCTCCAAGCGAGTCACACGCGCTACACTGGAGGCGTTGAACGTGCCTCTTGCACTCTCTGTATGTGACTGCTCTATCTGTAGAGCAGCTTAATTTCATGTAAAATGTAGCTTATGTTGGATCTATCGGTACTACTTTTGGATCTGTCATGAATATATCTATGCTATGTTGGTTGCTGTATGCAGCTTATCCTATATTTTTTCTCTCGGATTTGTGCCCTAGATTTCCTACCTGATTGGGTAAAAACGAAGGCATAAAGAAATGAATGGCGTTAAAAAACGAAGGAGAAGGCTGCTCTAGATTTGCTACCAATTTGGGCTATCAAATATGAATGAGATCGAGCGATAGAGAGGAAAAAGGTACATTGAAAGCTGCTAATCCGGGCGGAAGAGACGAAACCACTCGTGCCCCCGTCCCGGACCCACACGGCTCCACACGCTACGGCCCCACACGCTACGGCCACACAAACACGGCCTCGTCCTGTCCCACGCGGTCCCTTCCTACCAGCCCCACACGACGCGGTCCCACACGACGCGACCCCACAAGCGACACGACCCCACGCGTCGGCACGGAACGGTCAACTTAACGGATTCCTTCCGTCCGAGCTCCTTCTGCGGTTCAGACAAGGGCTTGGGGAAAACTGAGGAAAAACTAAGGAGCTGGGGAAAACTGAGTACAACTAAGGACCTGAGGGCACGAAAATAGAAATCCCTTCAATTTAATTCAATGATGTTAATTTGATTTCCATCCTTTGTTGGAAATAAATCCATGTCTGAACCTGTACAAGGTAATGAAGACTTGCTCACTTGGTATTGCTTGCTAGTTGGACATTTGGTTGGTTTTGATGCTCTTTGGTTCATTTAAATGCATTAAATACTACTATGGTATGCTCCTGTGGTATCCTTGTGAAGAAAATGATGGATTCTTGTGAGCTTATGGTATGCTACTATGCTACTGTGGTATCCTTGTGAACATTTACTTGATGGATTGTTGTGAGCTTATGGTATGCTACTATGCTTACTCGGATCATGTGCATATAGTTCATATAGTTCCCTAAAAAGAAAGAAGCTCCCTGGCCAGATGCTTGATGTCTTGGCTTAGCCAATGATGCAAAGGCTGAGGCAAAAACTTGGATAAGAACAGATACTAAAATAGAGATATTCACATTAGGGAATCATGTAAATGAATGTCGCTGTGGTATCCTTTGAAGAAAATGGGAAGTTTCTGATGGTTTAAAAGACTAGGTGATGTTAGGTTATTAAGTCGGCTGTCAAGGTTGGTTTTATCTGGTGAACTTGGATAGGCTATGTGTTCTTGCTTACTTATGCATATCCATCTCTCTCTGGATTGACTAGCTCGGGCTTGGCCTCTCTCTTGCCAGCATCACTTGGTTACTACCAAGTGATGAATAATCCCTTATGGTACCCTGACTTTGTTTTGAACTCAAGCTGAGTAATGATAAATTTCTATTTCTTGTTGGCTTTGATGAAAATAGAGATATCCACGGTAGGGGATCATGTAAATGAATGCCACTATGGTATCCTTTGAAGAAAAATGAGCTAGTTTCGATGGTTTTAAAAGGCTAGGTGGTGCTAGGTGATTCGGTTGGCTACCAAGACTTGTCTCATACTGGTTAGCTGGGATATGCTATGTGTTGTTGCTTGTTTAGGCATATCTATCACTTACTTGGATTTCTTGGTTCTTGATTGGCCTCTCTTTTGCCAGCATCACTTGGTCTATATACCAAGTGATGAATAATCCCTTTGGAGCATCTTCTCCATGCATTCTATGTGTGTTTGAGCATCTTGACTTATGTCACCATGGTTGCTTGGTTTGTTGGTGTTTTTGTACTTGCCGATGATTAGATGGTTGGTCGATCACTCGTACACTCGGGGTGGAGCAAGTGAGCCTGGTATGATGGCACAAGTATCAATATTTTGTGCATCCTACTCGGCCTCGCTTACTCCATCCCTGGATGTTAATATTTGTTTCGCCCAACAAAGTATGAGGCATTCCATTTAGTTCATACTAGCTACTTCTTAATTGCATTGGACTTTCTTCCATTTAGTGTCGATGATTAAATTGTTTGGTCACTTGTACACTGCGGGGTGGGGCCAGTGAGCACGGTGCGATGGCACAAATATCAATCTCTTGTGCATCCTACCTGGCCTCACTGACCCCATCCCGGAATGTTAATATTTCTTTCGACCAACAAAGTATGAGGCATATGATATCTAGTTGAGATACCACTTGGCTCTTTCTTCCATTTTAGTGCCGATGATTAGAATATTTGGTCACCTATACGCCGCAATATACTTTGTAGACTGGCCCCCCTTTCCCCGGCCGCCGTTCCGTGAACGAGTCTTTGACGAGACAACAACGCCGACCTGCCTCTCCGGCGCATCACCACTTTTCTTCTCTCGCCGTCCGATACGTGAACGAGTCCTTAATGCAAAGACGGTGCTAGCCTCCCTAGCATCATGCCGACCCCTGTTGCCGCGTTTCAGGCTGTGTCTCACGCGCCCTGCACTCTTCGCCTTTTTGCCCGGTGAACGAATAGACCAATCGTTGGAATAAGGAAGCCGATGGCATCCGATCGCAATTTAATCTTGCGACCGGCCGTCATCGGTTTCCTTATTCCAACGATCAGTCTATTGGTTCACCAGGCAAAAGGCGAACAGTGCAGGGCGCGGGCACGGCCTGAAGCGCGGCAACACTGCCCGGCATAATGCTGGGCAGGCCGGCACGGTCTTTGCATCAAGGACTCGTTCACTGATGGCGAGGGACTGCCGTGGTTCTGCGCCGGAGAGGCAGATCGGCGTCGTTGTGTCGTCAAACACCCGTTCACGGAACGGCGGCCGGGAAAGGGGCCCTCTGCAAAGTATACTGCGGTGTATCTTGCAACTATGGTTTCGACCATAGTATTTGTGTTGACCAACAATGTATGAGGCACTTATTCCATTTTGTCATTCCATTTGCTTTGAGATTTTCAAAATGCCGATGATTAAAATGTTTGGTCAACGTACACTCGGGGGCGGCGTAAGTGAGCCTAGTAAGATAGCACAAATATCAATCTCTTGTGCATCGGACTTGGTCTCACTTACGCCGTCCCTGAATGTTAATATTTGTGTTGACCAACAATGTATGAGGCATTTATTCCATTTCTCTTGTGCATCGGACTTGTTGGTCTCACTTTCTTCCATTTTCATCATAGTAGGAACTGGATGAAGGACCCCGATGCAAGCGAGCCTGGTGGGTAGAGATGAGGGAGCAAAGGAGGAACCGGATGAAGACTACTTTGTATCTCGAAATTGTGAATTTTGTATGAATTAAGAGTTGTATGCAAAATATTTGACACTTGCCACTATATATGTATCTCGATCGGGCTCTAAGTAATGTGATGATGATGTCTATGTTATATCTATGCAATGTACATGATATTTATATTATATCTGAATGTTGTTGTATATAACCTGTATATATGTATATTGTTGTCTATAAACTGCATGTGTATAGCAGGCAACACAAAATCGTGTATAATACAAGCAAATTCTGTGGCGCACTGAAAACCAATTCTGTGGCGCACGCTTTTCTGTGGCGCACCTAAGAACACGTGCGCCACAGAAACCTTATTCCGTGGCGCATGGGAAGGTGCGCCACAGAAACCTTATTTTTGTGGCGACGTTTCTGTGGCGCACCTCCCATGCGCCACAGAAGCCATTTTTGGTGCGCCACTGATGAGGCTTTTCCTACTAGTGCTAGAATTCCATGGGAAAACATTGTTTTCATCCCTGTTTTTTTTTCCTTTGAGCTAGCCAACAATGGTGGTGTGGAGCTGCCTGCTAGCATCCATTACATTGTGAATGGGCACAGTTGAATCTCCATGCCACTTGGTCAGGGACGCATTTGTGCATACAAACATAAAATTGTGATCTGTGGCATAGTTAACAACATGTTCCCTGTATTTCCCATGTTCATTTAAATATTTTTCCCCAAGCATCTATATATGACTAGTAAAAAAACCGACTGTGTCATGCATTTAGGAAGATTTGAGAAAGCAACATTTTCATCGACTATAACTATACTAACATAAAGCAACAAGGTGGCCGAGATAATTTTGATCTAATCAACTATAACTATACCTTACTTAATCAATTATTAATAAACTTTAGGTCATTGAAAAATAACAAGACCAGAGGGGGAACTCCACCCCGACTTTGTCGCAACGTAGAGGTGAGGATTCAAACTTGGGTGATGGTGATTTGCCCTTTCGCATGCTGGCCATTACTTATAGGCCGTTCATCCTACTTATTGTCTTGTGCATAACTATTCTCTCATTTCGTATTATGTGTATGACAAATTTTGTTTCTCATGCTTACAAAAAAAATCATGCGTGGTATTTCTTAAAATTAATTTTAAAAACTAATCATCTTGCTTTCAAGATGTACATGATAATTTATCTAACAAACCGAAAACTTTATTGCATTATTAAAAAAATGAATATTTATTACTTCCGAACCGATGGGTTATATATACATTCATCATCGCGTGTGGGGCGGGAAGCTGTACTTGATCGCACGGTACCGTTCATCTTTCCAGCACGAGAACTCGTACCATCGATCCGTAGACAAGGGAGGCATCGACGCATGCATTCGGCACGGCGGACCAATAAACATCCCTACTAAAAACATAACGCACTTGCCACTACTGCAAAGAGAATCATATATTGATAAATGCGGACTAGGGTATTCTCCTTCTTCTCATGCAAAAGCATAATGTTGCACTTTGCGGATAAGACTGGTACCGATGCAGTATTTATTAGCATATACCTTAGGAATTAAAAACTATAGGAGTTTTGATAACTTGTTCAGATGGAGAACTATACTTCCTCAAAGTCATTTCAGGCTCGGGTGTAATAGTCAAGCTTTCCATCATTGAGTTTAATTCAACCGTTTTGACTTCATAAAGTTCTCTACGAACTCCTCACGTTCCTCGTCGGGCAAATGCTCCAAATATCTAGGAAAATAAGTTCTCCCGGAGTGAGTTGACCCTCTATTGTAAACAAAGAGCATTGGCGATCCCAACACTTACTCTCATACTTGCATTGAGTGAGACCATAGCAGGGTTGATGGACGAGAAGGGAGGGAAATGCCAAGATAGATGAGAAGCGATACCAGGAGAAAGAGGCCACATGTGCTACCTTCATTGACCTCAGAAAGAGACATGTTGAAATACAAACGATTGAAGGTCGTGACCAAATTGATCGCCGAGGAGAACCGGCCGACTTGAGCATCATGCACCCGGTAAGTCATGCTTGGTTCTAGAAGAAGTAAATGAGCATCCGTGAACACGATGTGTGATCTTACATATCTATTTATTTACTATGATGCGTGTGTCCTTATACACTTTCCTATGATACTTGTATTCTTTTGCAAGGTACTATTTTACATGTGAACCATGTGATTCCCTAATTAGTGGTAACTATTTGCTATTTGTACTATTTTCATTCATATTTTAATCACTCAGGTGAAAAACGAAAAAGATTACCAAATGTATCTTGCCGCTGGCTCTACCCTAGCCAAACGGATAATAAGGGGAAAATGGCCAAATTTTCATCCACGGCACGGCTCAAATGAATCAAAACGGACATATTTTGTGTTCAAAATGAGTTGAGCTGTCGGAGATGGCATGGTAAAACGAACCGGTCCGTGGTAATGCAATACTAAAAGCATGCAAGCGTAGTAGCATACTATGAAGTGTGAACTCTTTGGGAAATTTTTCCATGAAAATCGGTGAGTGTATGAACGAGCTAGACCGATCCATCTAAACGAACTTCCCGTGGGCTTTATATCACAGAAAAATAGTGCACGGGTATATTTATCATAGGGTGTCTCTATATCTCACTTGATTGAGATTTTCTTAAGTCTCAGTCAACTCAGAAAAGTGTAACTGCGGTTCAAAGAAAAGTGCAACTCAGTCCAGTTGCACATTTCTAGCAGAAAAGTGCAATTGCACTTTTTTAACAAAAAAGTGCAACTCAAGTACTTTTTTGTAAGTGACTTAGAATTAAGAAAATCTCAGTTGACTGAGACATAGCAAAACCGTTTATCATATCGCGGGGGCGGGTGTACTTGACCACGCCGTACCACACATTCATCTTTTCGGCAAGAAGTAGATTCCGTACGTACCATTCTCGACCAAGGTGGCATGCATTCGGCTCCATGGTCCAACAAACATCCCTCCTAGCTAGAATTAGAAACCTATCGCCATGGTAGTAAAACGTGCACGCGCGTAACCGTGATAGAATTAACTTGTGGCAGCGAGCCAGCTTAGCTAGCGGTCGACCAACGCATTCCCTGTCAGGCCCAATCTGACTGATGGTAGTAGCGATATCATATTTTCCCTGCCGCGGTGCATTGATCCACCGTGCCCACACCGCCAGCAGATGGCGCTGGTCGCGGCCGGAAAACCACGCGTACGTACGTACGTCGTATAGCTCGGAAGGATGCGGCCAGATCCGAGCAGAGCCAGACCCAGACCCCGGTCCACGGCGCACAGCGACGGGCGAGAGCACCGGCGCAGGGGGCACGCCGCACGCCTCGCCGGACGCGCGGTGGTCCTCCGCCCGGCCGGCCACGTGACGCCGGCCCGGGCGGCCGGGCACCACTGATCCGCTCGTGTCTCGGTCTCATATATACGTACGTGCGCGTTTGATCGGACGTGTATTGTCACAGTCTACATGTACGTCTTTGCATGCATGCGCGTACGTACAGATACGGAGTACTAGCAGTATTTGTATAGCTTCTGGATCTGTTCTCGGGAACGGGGAAGAAGAGCGTGGTGGGGGTCAGGGGGGTGGTGGAGGAAGCGGACAAGGGAAGAAGGAACCTTTGAAGAAGCAGGGAGGGCCCCGTGCGTGCGACGCATGCATGCAGCTAATTGTAGCCATGCAGACAGTCTCGCCGGCCGCGGATGCGTCCGGCCGTGTGCCGACGAGCCGGCGCTGCCGCTTCGGGTAGGATTCCGCGCCAGTTCCGTCGTCTTCTCCGTCGGCTCCGATGCGATGCCAACCGCGCGGGCAGCCTTTTTTTCTTCCTTGCCCCATTCGTCGTTCTACTTGGCACGCACACGCACACGGCCAGCCCCCACCACGTCGCCACCGGATCTCGGCGACTTTGTTTACGCTTCCTCCGAGATCCGTCGTCCTTCCTACAGTCCTACTCTCACTCTGCCCATCTCTCCATCTCCGACCTCCGGGTAGAATAATCGGCGCTTTGCAGAAGTTTCCTGCATTCTTTTTGTTTCTTCTCGGTCTTAGCGAGCCTTTCCATGCAGATTTTAGTTTTTAAAACGTCCACGCTTTGTCGAACCCGGTCGCGGGGATCGATGGCTATATATTCCTGCAGTTGTTAACGAAAAAGAAGCAAAGATTCGTCTCCGCGGCACGGTTACCGTCGCCTTTTGTACTGCAAACATCTTGTAGCCTAGCTACGGATGCATGTGCGATCTACCGCAGATGCTTCCTCCAGCTCGGTGTTCTTCTTTTTCTAAAACATAATTATCTAAACTTAGATAACTTTTGGTCTCTCTGAAAACTTTTACATTTCACGGTTGGTCACGCCACTGAAATAGATGACACACCACTTTGATTGGAATTTTTTTTAAACATGCAGTATGCTAAAAGAAACTAAGTCATTTGAATCTACTCATATCAAATGACATGACCTACATGTTTCTCGCCCAGAGGATCTAGCTGTTTTAAGACATAAACAGCTAAATCATTTCAATCTAGCCAGCCCAATGTGCCATGTCCTTCGGTTAAGTTATTTAGCATTGCATAATCAGAATCAAAAATTCAATTCGACTGCCGGTGCATGTGCTCTCTCTCTCTACCAAAAATTATATTTCAAAATATCGAAAAAAATTGACAATTTTTTTTACATGTACATCTTCATAATATATATGTGTTCGTCAAGTTTCGCGAGGACCAACATTTTGTGTGGTCTATGTAAAAAGAGAAAAAATATTTTCTTAAAAGCCTTATTTTTTGCATTGAATTTTATCTTTTTTACACACGTCACACAACAAGTCAATTTTTCATGAAACGACTTTGTGATCGCGTAGCACGTGAACATGTACGTGCGAATTTTCATTTCAAATTTTTAAAATTTCAAAATATCTGCGTCATGGATTTTAAAATAGAGAAAACATATACTCTCATGTGTCAAAACATCACATTCAGGTCAGAACGAGCTATATAAGTATTAATGTTTTATAGTGGATGAGGCGTTTTTGCACGGGGAGCACGTTATTGAAATTACTTTTAAACACGGTATGGACGCAAAAAAATTGTTCTACTTTTTCGACTTTTAAAAATGTTATTCTCGAGTATTAGGAGCATATGCTTCTAAGTTTAAAAGTGGTTTTCCATGTTTTAAAATGAATCAAAAAAGGTCGGGTCAAAGAACTCACCAGCTCGCGAGGAGAGAGCTGCTATACTACATCAAGACGCCAGCTATTGAGTATATTATCACGTGCATTGCAGCAAGGGTGGAAAGTTTATCTGTAAGGTTGTCGGTAAATAGTTATCTTGATTGCCTATCTGATTCGAACTGGTGGACATTAACGTTCTTCAGGATATTCACGGAGAAACAGCGATGTGCAGGGGGCTGCATGCAGGGAAGACGAGCTCGGGGTTCTAGGCGTCGTCGTCGAGCTTATAATTATCGGGTTCAGATGTTTATGTCCGGTGTCAGTCCACCCTCAGTGTTCGCTGTAGCCCAGTAGGAAAACAATGGGTGACTGGAACAGCGGTCATTCACAATCAAGTCGATAAATGCCAATTAATTTTGCATTCCAGCACTGCATATGCTGCGCCCAGCTGGGAGCCGGCCCCTTCGAATGACGTTGTGCCGTGGAGCCCTAATAGTTACACTGTCGTCCTTCGTGGTGTTGCTGACATGAGTTGTCAATACAATGGTGACCTGATGGAAAGTGAGAATCTAACGGCATACATCTCCTCCCTATACACACCGAATGTATTAGTTTTGATCCATTTAGATGGGGCGGTTTCCGAGCAAAACTTATACACAATGAATGGGTTACGTCTCGAGCATGGCTTTTAACAAGTCTGCAACATGAGAATGTTATTGTAAGATCCTACAATACCAAATAAATTGAAGTGTGTCAAATCCACATGTCATAATATGTTAAGAACCACACTGCACACTACACCCCTGTCCAAGTGAATAGATAACTTTTGCATCTCAATACATGGCAGTCAATGTTTCTATGCATCCCACGAAATCCTCTACAAACGTTATGTTTTAAGATTGGAGATGTGTCTATTTTTAAATATGATGGTCTAAACAGCGTAGTGATTTCCTAGCTAAACTTGTACACTGTGTCCTGACATGTCGACTCGGACATGCGGATATAGGCATACAATTTGAAGGAGCTCCACATGCAAGACACCTCAAGGTGGTCGTGAAGTTTCAGCTTTCGAACAGCAGCAAGAGGGGCAACAGGGGTCCAACAACAGCAGTTGTGGAGCACCCGATGGCATCAAAGCGATAGGTGGAGGTGTGGGGGCAGATGAAGTGGGTTGGGGAATGGCTGGGTCACTGACATGTAACGCCCACCTGTCTGCTTTCTATGCGGCGCGTCCCCGGGGCCGATGCATATGTGTCAAATGTCAAAGTTTAGGGTCAAGCCAACTGTTGTTACAATTTTTGAGAAGTCATTAATTGTTAGCTCATTATCTGGTAGACAGCCCAACAATCCTACTAACGGGGAGGGGAGAGGATTTGGAGGCGCCGGTTGAGATGCTCTTATTTCAGTATTGTTATTTCTCGATCCCGCATCTTCTGATAGCATGCATATTTGTTTTTCGATTTTGAGCTAGCAATGAAAACTCTAAAACTCCATCGAGGAGGCGCTGTGGAGATGCTCTTATCTCGGTATTGTTATTTCTCAATCCCGCATTATGCCAATAATATGTGCATTTGTTTTCCGATCTTGAGAAAGCAACGAAAACATAAAAACTTCATCGTCGACCCCGGCGAGCACGCAAGGGTAGCGTGCACGTCGGCACCGTTCGGATTCGTCTAGCTTCCTGCTCTAAGATCATCAAATTTCGTTAAGTTTTATCGTGTTTCGGGAAATATGAGTCAGATTGAAATGATAAGGAAACACGATGAAATCTTGCACGCTATAACTCTTAAGTAAGTGCAGCTGCCGCTGCAGTCGCTCCCTGTCGAACAGCAGTCGCATGCATGAACATCCCAGGATGAGTGTGGACCGATCCAATCCAATCCATCTATCACCCACCCATTTCGAATCGTTGCACCGGCCGCAGCTCCCGCCCAGCGCAGGGATAGGCGACGCGGATCGGAGAAGAACAAGGACATCATCCCCTGCCGCGGCCCCGGCCTGAATCACACACGAGACTGGCAGGCCATAACGCCGCGAGCGGCCAGCCAGCATGCACTGGCATGTATCCCCGATGGATCAATGGCCACCCACGCAAGCCAAAGATCGCTGGCGGGCGGCGCGGCTCACGGCATGTTGCGGCTGAAAGGGGCGCTGCCAGGCGCCCCGAAACGGAAACCCTTATTTATGGCTAGCTATGTGCGTGCGTAGTGCCCAGGAGCGTGGCAGTGGATAGCTGGCTGGAGATCTCTCGCACCGGCGGCCGGCTACGTGTGCGCCGCCGCGCCGTACCCGCACCGTGCTTGTCGGTAGCCACATGATCCCAAGCAGGGGCATGAGTACGTTCTCGGCCTCCAGCCTCATGCTCCGTGCGGCCCGTGCACCCACATGCCGGTCCGGCCGCCGACCCGATCCCGCGCGGACGGCCGTACGTGTATACCCCAGGTGCTGAACCTGATTTGACCATGCGTCTCTCGTGTTTGCCCTAGCTTGCATGCGAGATTGCACCCAAAGGAAAGCACACACTGTTTATGATATCGTTGCTCATGGATCGACCTATTTAGAAAGTAATTTCCACTTTGTGTCTCCAAAGGAATGGCACTAGTGGTGAGCGCATAGTTAGAGCTAAGGTTTTCCCAGTTGTAGGCCAACCGATTATTAAGATAGAGCTAGGCCAACTCCAGGATCACTGGAACTGCATCGTGGTTCTCATTAACTTAATTCTAAATCGACCAAGAATTAGCCACGATAATATAGTTGTTATTTCTCATTAATGTGCTCTGGTTGTGAAAGTATTCTTCGGAATGATTTCAAAAGACGTGTCATGATCTATTCTTTTAAGCTACTCTGCTCGGGGTTTTCTTCTCCTATCAACTTTGCCGGCAGCGAGTTGTTTTTTCTCTGATTAAATGTACCCAAGAAATATCCTTTTGTCATAATATTTGTCCAAATTTTTGGAAAGCAAGGCGTTGTTTTGAATTTTCAGATTCAAGACTCCTAGTCCACCGTGATCCTTAGCTCCGCAAATTGTATTCCAAGAAACCAAAGCATTCCCTCTAGCTTGCACCTCAGAATTATTCCTCCTCAATAAACAGTGCCTCATATATTTACTAACTTGTTCTTTAATAGTAACTGGCACATCCAGGAAACACATGAAGAATATTGGTAAGGAAGCCAAAACATACTTTACCAATTTCAATTTCGCACGATAAATAAGGAAGTCAGCAATCCCCCCCCCCCCCCCAATCAATTATTTGCACCATAGGCAGAAAATATTCCACAGATGGCTTTGTGATTCCAAGTGGCAACCCAAGGTAGGTAAATGGAAAAAGTTCCTCTCTTGCAATTAATGGTGGCAAAATGATGTAACCTTTCATCATTAAAATTGATGGGGATCATATTGAACTTTTGATAATTTACCTTAAGTCCAGTAGAGTCAGCAAAAGAGTGGAGACTAGCTTTTAAGCATATGAGTTGTGTTGCGCGCATCAGCTTTCATTATAACAAGAGTATCATCTGCATATTGAATAACTGGGAAATCATTACTAGATGAACGGTGAATTGGCCTAGTTAATAATCTGTGATCCATAGCTATAGTAAGGATAGCTTGTAGGAAATCAGCAGCTAGAACAAATAGAATAGGAGATAAAGGATCTCCCTGTTTAACTCCTCTTTTAGAATAAAGCTTTTTTCCAGGAACTCCATTCAGCATGAGTGAGGATGATCCACTACTCAAGATCATGTTAACCCAATTGTTCCATTTGTCTCCAAAACCTTTTGCCTTGAGGATCTTCAGGATAGTTGAGTGCTCAATCTTATCAAAATCTAATTTCAGAAGAAAAATTTCTCCTCTTGGTTGGCCCATGTCGTGGGCCCCACCTAGGTTCTCGAGCACCCTTTCACCTCGGTTTTGACACCACTCGATGAGTTTTTCTAGAGAAACACATATGTATATGATTCCATTGCTGGAGTAGCAAAGAGGTCGCTATCAATAGAGAAAAAGACAAAACAGAGAGGTTCTACGAAGATTAAGAGGGGAAATGCCGCTGGAGTTGCCCCTGGTTGCTTCTCCGCCTCCATCAACACCATCACCGCCGTCATCATTATGAAGAGGGAATAATCCACCTCCGGACAATGGTTTGTGGACATAGCTTGAATCATATCTCCATATATTCTTCAGTAATTAGTATCACATGAGTTGCCTACATGATTGTGATCATCTATGTAATGTTTCGATGGTGGATATTTTATTATAAGATGAATTATGAGATGCCATGAAGTATTATATGTTTAATGTATTGATGGATGCATATGTTATTATGTTCATGTATGTTGTGTTCTGATAAAATCTGCATGCAACAATCTATATGGGAGATGTGTGAATTATTTGGAGTAACTTGGTGATATGCAGGTGGAAGTGATACAAATTTGTGTGCTAGTAAGGTTTTTTTTTTCTTTTCCATGGGTTACCTCATTAGGAATAAAAATAGTATGCATTATGTTGTTCGTCTAGACAGTGACATTCTAGGTGGCCTTGTTTGCTCAAGATAGTAATACTAAATCCACTTCATGTAAAAGTTCTTAAGGCAATACTCTGTTAAGTCTTAAACTAGGTTCGAGGAAATATCTATCGAAGGGAGTATTAGTGAGATGTGTTGCATAACTTGCATCATATCTATGCTACGACGTGATGCCCATACGAATGCTTAAACTTTTCGCAGCTCTAACTCTCTCGCACCTCCCGCACCTGCGCGGCGGCACCGCGCCGTGTCGGGTGCCCCCCAGCGACTCCACTCCTCCCCCTCTCTTGAGCGCCTCCCTCCCGCCGCCGCCGCCTGAGGCGCCGCCGGGTGATGACCCACAAGTATAGGGGATCGCAAGAGTCTTCGAGGGAAGTAAAACCCAAATTTATTCATTCTACACAAGGGGAGGTATAGAATAGTTATAAGCCTTAACAGCAGAGATGTCAATTCAGCTGCACCTGGAAAAGCACTAGTGACAGGGGTGATGTGAAAGCAGCAGTAATATGAGAGCATTGGCAATAGTAACACAGCAGCAGTAGCACAAAGGAGATGGCACCAGAAAATATTCCAGTGTGTAGTTGACTGTAGAGCAATGATGATGACAGAAGGACCGGGGTTCCCAGCTATCTACACTAGTGGTAACTGTCCAAATAACATGTGTTGGGTGAACAGATTACAGTTGGGCAATTGATAATTGTGAGGGCATGACAATGCATGCTATGATAATACAAAGGTTACTGTTGTATTTAATTGGGTGTTACAACATAATACATAGACCGTAATCCAACTGCATCTATGACTAATAATCAACCTTCAGGCTATCATCCGATCCCCTTCCAGTATTAAGTTGCAACCAACAGATTATCGCATTAAGTAATGTGTGTAAAGTAAACAGTAGAATCATCCTTAGACAAACCATTGTTTTTTTCTCCCTAGTAGCAACAACATATCTACAATCTTAGAAGTTAAAGTCACGCTTCCAGAAAACTAGAGGCATGAACCCACTATCGAGGATAAATATCCCCTCTTGGAGATACAAGCAACTACTTGATCAGGATAACTACAAGTACCGGAGAGCATGCAAGATCTTAAATAACAGTAGTATGATAATATGATGAACAATCTGATCACAATTCCACAATTTATCGGATCCCAACAAACACAACACCGATTACATCATATGAATCTCAATCATGTAAGGCAACTCATGAGATCATTGTATTGAAGTACATGGGAGAGATAGTACCAACTAGCTACAGCCGAGAACCCGTACTCCAGGGGGAACTGCTCACGAACCGTCATGGAGTCGAAATGGAGGCGGTGGAGTCGATGGAGATGGCTCCGGGGGTCAATCCCCATCCCGGCAGGGTGCCGGAACAGGAACTTCTGACCCCCGAAATTTGTCTGAACGATGGCGGTGGCGACGGAACTTTTCGTGGACGGAGGCTTGTATATTCAGGATTTTCTCATCAAAGGTTTTATATAGGCGGAAGATTTAGGTCGGTGGGGTGCCTGGTGGCCCCACACCTACCCTAGGCGCGGGCCAGGTCCATGCCGCGCCTCGGGGTGGTTTGGGCGCCCTGCTGCGCCTCTTCGACCCCCTTCGGACTTCGACTTTGTTTCGGTAAAATATTGACTTCTGCTTTTGTTTCGTCCAATTCCGAGAATATTTCCTGTACAACTTATCTGAAATACAAAAACAACAGAAACAAGGGAACTGACACTGTGGCATCTTGTCAATAGGTTAGTGCCGTAAAATGCATAAAAGTGCCACGAAGTGTAAACAAAACATATAGCAATTGGTGTAAAACAAGCATGGAGCATCAAAAATTATAGATACGTTTGAGGCGTATCACGGGGAAAGCCCCGGAGGCGTTGTGGCGGCGGACTTCTTCGACTACAACAGGCATGGGGGTGCGGGTTTGCGCCTCCGGCGGCCGCGTCCGCATCGTCCTGGTCGACGGTGGTGCCATGGAGCAGCGATGGCTAGAGATCCTCGATGATCTCCATCGTTGGCGGGCGACAGCGGTGGTTCGGGTATGATCTGGGCCCTGATGGGCTCGGGTGGGCTACAGCCATGCCTTGCTACTGCGTCGACAATGATGATGGCTCCGTGGATGTTTCTTGGCTTGTTCCACGGCACGAGGACGCCATGGGCGGTTGCCCTGGACTTGGTGGTGGTGGCCTCCTCCTCCGCCGGTGGTGGCTGGCCAATTGGGTTCAAAGGCGAGTTGGGAAAGCGTGGATGCCGGTGAAAACCGAGCCCCGACTCTGGTCATGGTGGGCGATGGCGGCGTTCTCGCGTCGTTACCTTGCTAAAGGCAACGCCATTTGCAGCCCGTGTTTGCCCACTCGTGCCGCTCTAGGGGAAACCCTAGATTTGTGGATCGGATGATGGCGATGCTACCACGTCGTTTCCCTCATGAGGGCATCATTAAGCGAGTTGTGCATGGTCAGAGAGTCCAATGGATGTTTTCGGTGGCGGCTGAGCGGGATTGCATCTTTCGCATCGACGTCGATGAGTCTTGGCAGCGTGGAGCAGCAGGGTCTTGGTGATGGTTGTATGTTGATGGGTTGCGCGGGAAGGGGGTGTTGTTTGGCGTCGTGGTGGCGTCATCGGCAAGTTCGGCGAAGTTTATACGGATATTAACCTTGAAGATTGCTCGGAGGTTCGATGGCGACGGCGGCGGCCTCTATGGCGTGCGCAAGATGTGCTCGCTAAAGAGTCTGCTTATCCAGATGTACGCTCCTATTTCGTCTAGAGTGTGTTTTATGGTACGCGATTGTTCCCGGTCCTGTTTTCGGTTTGTAGGTGTTGAGTGGTGGCTTCGGGTTGTGTGATGTAGATCCTTTATCCGTTATTTTTGTGGTATGATTCAATAAAATGCAATAAAAGACGTACGCATCAATTTATGCAGAGGCTAGGGCTACCCCATTTCAGAAAAAAAAAACATGTTGCTTGTTATTAAGTGCTATTCACACCACCATGTTTATGAGAGGGAAATCAAGTGAAACCATGAATCCAAGTCCATTCTAACCATCAGAAACACACTTAAAATTGATTTGCTTGCACATTTATTTTGAACATATTATTTGTTTCAAAAATATGAAAATATATTGCTCAATTTACTTGCTTTAATTATTTAAGTTTTGTATTAATTACACACCGTTCTTCTTCAAGAACACTTCGGTGGAGTTGGGAACACAAAATCATTTTTACTACTTGACATGTTGTTTAAATAGGATTGAAGGGAGAACTAAACTTCTCACTTAGAGTTTGATACAAAACCTTGATTCACCCTTGTTGGGAAATTGTAGGGATACGTTAGGCTACACTAGCGGAAAACAAAAAAACCTACCGCGTAAACCAGGATTAATGTAGTTATAGATCACGGGATTAACACTAGACGTGTAGTTGCGGAACTCGATGAAACACGTCGGGTAGTGTAGTCATACTATGCCCTCCTCCTCTTCAATATCCCACGAGCAACTCTCTCTTCTACAGCTCATCCTGCAGAGGCAACACCTTCAAGGTATGCACACGTACGGAGTGAAAGCGTCACACGTCAGACTACTAAGTCCGTACGTGCAACTGAGTCGTGAGAGGAGTGGCAGCTGGGTGGAGTGGTTCAACCCAAATCACCTCGCCTCACTTTCTTTTATATATTCATCCATATTTCTCTTCCGCACTTGAGGTCCATTAGCACCCTAATCCTGGTTCAATGTAGATCCAATCCGTATTAAGCTTCCAGCTCTTTAAGTGTGTGACCCTATAGGTTCACACCTGAATAGAGATGACGCGAGTATTTCCAGCTCTTTAAGTTGGTAGCCACCTCTAGCAAGAAGTACAAACTCCTAAGCATGCATAAATACCATATTGGACGAACCATCACAATGTACAACAGATGCCATTCTCTTTGCCTCATAATCAAGGCAAGTTCTAAGCTAACCACTCTTTCTCGATAATGTAACTCGGAATCCCATTACTAGGTTAACTATTAACCTTATGTAGCACGACCATGCATTTCTGGATCCGATCACTTGAGGGTTCCAAAGATATCTCTCTTATGTAGAGAGGGACAAATCCCATCTTGATTTACCATGCCTGGCAACATGCTTCGGGACAAAACCGAAAGCTACCTTTATAACTACCCTGTTACGGTGTAGTGTTTGATAGACTCTTAGTAGGTCTATTCACATTTCAAGTACATGCAACAGTCTTAGGTGTAAGGACAAAGCATACACGTTACATAGAGAGAGAGAGAGAGAGAGAGAGAGAGAGAGATCTGCAAGTATAATTGTCATGTCTCATGTTCGGTCAGTCCAACCCCATGTTCATAACATGTGTCCACATCATTGGTTTGTTATCTCCATGTCTATTACCTGCAAAACATAGTCACCAACCAATCGATATGCTAGGATAATATACATGTGTTCTCACATGAACTCCAATGAGGGACAACTTTTAGAAAACCATACAAGTGAAGAGTTTCACAAATAATTCACCTAATTGCCATTCAATATACGATTAAGGCAGCTGAAACTAAGAGAGGTTGTACCTTAATTATTGCTACCAAAAAAGAAGATTTGGGTTTGTTTGATTTGGCTCGCCGGATGGAAGTTTCATGGTGACACTTTTCCTTAATGTTCAAGGAAAATTGACTTTAAGGTAATTTTGCCAATCTCCAGCTACCGAGAGAATGATCCCGGTTCATTGCCTGCAATTTCTTAACTCCTAGTCCACCAATTTTGTTTATCATGCAAATGCCAGCTCATGCCCTAAGAGCATCTCTTGCGAGATGTTTTCCTCCACCGGAGACGCTAAATTACAGTGCGAGCGCGGGCGCAAAAAACGATCCTCCGCCGGACGCTCCAAAAGAAAGCGCACGCGCCGGCGGAAAACAACTTTGACACACTACCATGCATTCAACAAGATCAAATACTCACATAAATCACCAATCGAATGATCTACCATAGTTCAAATATCATGAGGTAGTTCAAGAACCACACACAACATATTATAGTTTAAATGGACACAAAGTGCAACACACAATTTGCATATCACAAATGCAAGAGATAATCTCACAATTCCGCATTTTCTAAGTCATCGCCATCTTTGCTTCTTCTTCATAGCCACCGCTAGGGTTTGGCGCATGGGACGGCGCCACGGCGAAGGCGGCGGTGGCGGTGTGTGGAATGGAGTAGGGAGGGGTCGGAGGGGTGCCGGAGGTCGTGTCCATCGCCGGAATTGCGCCGGTGGTCGCGTGGAGGCGAGGATTTGGCGGTGGGGTGATACGTCCATTTTGCATCACTATTTTATATCATAATTTACTGTTATTCATTGATATATTTCATAATTAGAGATGATACTTATGTTATTTCATCTATTTTGCATGTTTCGTGATTACTGGAGAATCGCACACCGGAGTCAGGATTCTGCTGGAAAAAGCACCGTCAGAATGCAATATTTCGGAAGATCAACCATTGACGGAAATTACTCGGAAAATCTTATTTTTCCAGAAGACGGAGATAGCCATAAGGAGGAGCCGAGGAGGGCCGCCATGGGCCCCCCCATAGGCCGGCGCGGGCCCAGGCCTGGCCGCGCCGCCTGGTGGGGAGGGGGCCCACAGCCCCCTCTGGCCTCCTCTCCTTCGCGTACTTCTTCGTCCCGAAAACCTAAGCTCCAGAGAATAATCGCGAGGAGTCACAGCTGCCTCTGCGGGGCGGAAAAACACCAGAGAGAAAAGAGCTCTCCGGCAGGCTGAAATCTGCCGGGGAAATTCCCTCCCGGAGGGGGAAATCGACGCCATCGTCACCGTCATCGAGCTGGACATCATTGGGATCATCATCTCCATCATCATCACCGCCGTCTCCACCGCTGCACCTCGTCACCGCTGTAACATCTAGGGTTGAATCTTGATTGTTTGGTAGGGGAAACTCTCCCGGTATTGATTACTCCTTGTTATTGATGCTATTGAGTGAAACTATTGAACCAAGGTTTATGTTCAGATTGTTATTCATCATCATATCACCTCTGATCATGTTCCATATGATGTCTCGTGAGTAGTTCGTTTAGTTCTTGAGGACATGGGTGAAGTCTAAATGTTAGTAGTGAATTATGTTGGGTAATATTCAATGGTTTGATATTTAAGTTGTGGTGTTATTCTTCTAGTGGTGTCATGTGAACGTCGACTACATGATACTTCACCTTTATGGGCCTAGGGGAATACATCTTGTATTCGTTTGCTAATTGCGGGGTTGCCGGAGTGATAGAAACCTAAACCCCCGTTGGTATATCGATGCGGGAGGGATAGCGGGATCTCGAGTTTAAGGTCGTGGTTAGATTTATCTTAATTACTTTCTTGTATTTGCGGATGCTTGCAAGGGGTATAATCATAAGTATGTATTAGTCCTAGGAAGGGTGGTGCATTAGCATAGGTTCACCCACACAACACTTATCAAAACAATGAAGATTAATCGGCTATATGAAGCGAAAGCACTAGACTAAATTCCCGTGTGTCCTCAAGAACGTTTGGTCATTATAAGTAAACAAACCGGCTTGTCCTTTGTGCTAAAAGGATTGGGCCACTCGCTGCAATTATTACTCTCGCATTTTACTTACTTGTACTTTATTCATCTGCTATATCAAAAACCCCTGAATACTTGTCTGTGAGCATTTACAGTGAATCCTTCATCGAAACTGTTTGTCAACACCTTCTGCTCCTCGTTGGGTTCGACACTCTTATTTATCGAAAGTACTACGATACACCCCCTATACTTGTGGGTCATCAAGACTATTGGTAAGTGGAATTGGTAAGGAAAACCTTTACTGTACGTGCTGTTTTTATTTCTGCCTGCTGCTATAATTCATTATGGAGAGGTCTTCTCTTGAATTCCTCTTTGGAAAATCTACTACTACTGCAGATGTAGTGGATGAGGCGCCAGGTGAGAAAGAAGTTCCATACAAAATACCTATGAAAATTATTGAACGTGTTGTGGATAACCGCTATGAAGGGGATGGAACTGTCCATCCTGGAGATCATTTACTGTTTTGACATGAATTATGCGGGTTATTCAAATGTGCAGGTATTGCTATGGATGAAGTTAGGAAGAAACTATTCTCTATATCGCTGTGCGGTAAAGCAGCGCATTGGTATAAATTGCTTGAAGAATAGGGATTCTCTTGATTGGGAGCATATTGTGCCTTTATTTTATTCTAAATTCTATCCTCCAAGTGAAATTCACAAAGATCGGAACCGCATATATAATTTCTGGCCTCATGATGGAGAGAGTATTGCCCAAGCATGGGGGAGATTGAAGTCTTTAATGCTCAAATGCCCCATTCATGAGCTTCCTGGTAATATTATCATTGATAATTTCTATGCAAGACTTTCTTTTCAAGATAAGACTTTGCTGGATACTTCTTGTTCAGGATCATTTACACGCAACAAAGAAGAGTTTAAAAGGGACCTTCTTGATCGGATCCAGGAGAATACTAAAGGATGGGAGAACGACAAAGATAGAGAGTCGGTATAAACTATGATTATAAATGCATTGAAGTTTTTATGGATACTGATAAATTTCGTAATATGAGTGCTACTTATGGTCTTGATTCTCAAGTCGTTGCAAATTTTTATAAAGCTTTTGCCTCCCACTTTGAATTGCCTAGGAAGAATTTTGATAAGTATCATGAACCGTACAAAGATAAAACTGATCCATCTATAAATAAATGTGCTATAATTGAACTTGTTGATCATATTCTTCCTGAAGCTTATATTGAAAAAACTCCTTTCCCTGCTAAAATGAAGGAGTATTCTGTTATAACTTGTGCAGTTAATAAAAGTGCAAAGAAACCTATAGAACCTGTAGAACAAATTAAGGTTGAACCTGCTATTGCAATAGTTAAAGATCTTGTGACTGAAAATGTAGAAGATGGTCATATTATTTTCTGTGAAGATGCTTCTAATATTGTTTCGCATCCTAATAAGTCTAGGAAAGTCAGTGTTCCTACGATCTCTGTTTGAATTGGTGATCATTGTTATTATGGTTTATGCGACATTGGTGCAAGTATTAGCGCCATTCCTTATGAGCTTTATACGGAGATCATGCATGAAATTGGTTCTTGTGAACTTGAAGATATTGATGTGGTTATTCGGCTAGCTAATAGAGAAACTATCTCTCCTATTGGTATTGTTCGAGATGTGGAAGTTCTATGTGGTAAGATTAAATATCCTGCTGATTTTTTGGTACTTGGTTCTGCTGCTAGTAAGTCTTGTCCTATTATTTTTGGTAGACCTTTTCTAAATACTTGTGGAGCTGTTATAGATTGCAAGAAGGAAAAAATTGTGACTAAATTTGCTGGTGAATCTTATGAGTTTAATTTCTCCAAATTTGCCAAAACTCCTTATAAAGCTGATTTGCCTAATAATGATTTTAGAGTTGAACAGTGTGCATCTATTGCTCTTGCTCCTAATAATCCTTTGCAGCAACATTTGGAGGATAGTGAGAGTGAAGTCTTTAGGGAAGAAAGGAATGAGCTTGATGAAATTTTCCTTCGTCAACCTATTCTTAGACATGACTTGCCCGTTGAAGATTTAGGTACAACACCACCACCAAAGGAAGATCCTGTTTTTGACTTAAAACCGTTGCCTGATAATCTTAAGTATGCCCATATTGATGATAAGAAAATATATCCTGTTATTATTAGTTCTAAGCTTTCAGATTTTGAGGAAGAAAGGTTATTGGAAATATTGAAGAAACACCGAGGAGTTATTGGCTACACTCTTGATGATTTTAAGGGGATTTCTCCCTCTATTTGCCAACATGCTATTGATGTCTACGGGTGCTTCTATTCTTGTAGACAGTGTTGGGCCTCCAAGAGCAGAGGTTTGTAGAACAGCAGCAAGTTTCCCTTAAGTGGATCACCCAAGGTTTATCGATCTCAGGGAGGAAGAGGTCAAAGATGTCCCTCTCATGCAACCCTGCAACCACAAAGCAAGAAGTCTATTGTGTCCCCAACACTACAAGAAAAGTTGCCATGGCCGACGAAGTTGAAGTCGCGCCGTGGTTGCTGGTGTACCATGGCCGACGATTTTGGGTCCCTCCGTGGTGCATGTCAAAACTTTTTTTTCTCGTTTTTGAGGCCACCTAGCCCGACGAAAGCGGCCAAAACGTCGCGTATGGTGGCCCGGGACGTGGTGCATCGCGAATTCTCGGGTTCGCCGGCCGAGTCAACGCAAATCTGCACCGCCGAGGGATGTAGGGCCCAGATGGCAGCCTCTCTGGCATTGTTTTTTTTCTCGATCGCGCCATCTCGTTCAACGTTCTCCGATCGAGCCGTTTACGATGCGGGATCATGGGTCCCGCATGTCATCCTCTATGAACCAAAATTCTTTCTATTCTTGGATTTTTTTGACCCCCGATTTCTGGCTACTTCCTTTTTCTTTTGATCCCTTGCCGCCTTGGAAACGTTGAGACCGCTGCTGCTAAATGGGACCCGCATGTCATCCTCTATGTGCAATCAACTTTCTTTTCTTGGAGTTTTTTTTGGCACCTCAAATTTGGTCACTTGCCTTTTTCTTTCGATCCCCGCCGCCTCTCAAACGGTGATACCGCTGTCGCTAACCGGGACCCGCATGTCATCCTCTATGCACTATAAAACTTTCTTTTCTTGAATTATTTTTGGCACCTCATATTTGGTCACTTGCCTTTTTCTTTCGATCCCTGCCGCCTCTCAAACGGTGATACCGCTGCTGCTAAATGGGACCCGCATGTCATCCTCTATGTACTATAAAACTTTCTTTTCTTGGAGTTTTTTTTGGCACCTCAAATTTGGTCACTTGCCTTTTTCTTTCTATCCCCTGCCGCCTCTCAAACGGTGATACCGCTGCTGCTAAATGGGACCCGCATGTCATCCTCTATGTACTATAAAACTTTCTTTTCTTGGAGTTTTTTTTGGCACCTCAAATTTGGTCACTTGCCTTTTTCTTTCGATCCCCTGCCGCCTCTTAAACGGTGATACCGCTGCTGCTAAATCGGACCCGCATGTCATCCTCTATGTACACTCAAGTTTCTTTTCTTGAATTATTTTTGGCTCCTGATATTTGGTCACTTGCCTTTTTCTTTCGATCTCATGCCACGTTTGAAACGTTGAGGAACCCGTCTGGCTCATGGGACCCGCATGTCATCCTCTATGTGCTATAAAAGTTTATTTTCTTGGTTTTTTTCACCCTCCGATTTTTGGCAATTTCTTTTTTCTTTTGATCCCCGCCGCCTCTCAAACGGTGATACCGCTCGCCGCTAAATCGGACCCGCATGTCATCCTCTATGTACAATCAAGTTTCTTTTCTTGAATTATTTTTGGCTCCCGATATTTGGTCACTTGCCTTTTTCTTTCGATCTCATGCCACGTTTGAAACGTTGAGGAACCTGCTTGGCTCATGGGACCCGCATGTCATCCTCTATGTGCTATAAAAGTTTATTTTCTTGGTTTTTTTTCACCCTCTCGATTTTTGGCAATTTCTTTTTTCTTTTGATCCCCGCCGCCTCTCAAACGGTGATAC
>NC_061512.1:243053329-243067801 GCF_022539505.1 Lolium rigidum | reverse complement strand
TGTTTTAGTAACATGAAAATTTCTACAACCATATTTTCCTCTCTCATAATAACTTTCAGTAGCAACATGAGCAAACTCAACAATATAACTATCACATAAAGCATTATCATGAGTCTCATGTATAAAATTATTACTCTCCACATAGGCATAATCAATTTTATTAGTAATAGCGGGAGCAAATTCAACAAAGTAGCTATCATTATTATTCTCATCAAGTGTAGGAGGCATAGTATAATCACAATAAAATTTACTCTCCATAGTAGGTTGTACCAAAAGACCACTATTATAATCATCACAAATAGGAGGCAAAGTATCATCAAAGAAAATTTTCTCCTCAATGCTTGGGGGACTAAAAATATCGTGCAAACCAGCTTCCCCAAGCTTAGAACTTTCTATATCATTATCAACAATGGTGTTCAAAGCGTTCATACTAATATTACTACCGGCATGCAAATAAGATTTCATAGGTTTTTTAATTTTCGCATCAAACAATCCATGTTTTAAATCAGGAAATAGAATAAGAAGCTCATTGTTGTCCATTATGCCAAACTAGTGTAAACAAGAAACAAAAAGATGCAATTGCAGGATCTAAAGGAAATAACTTTGAGCACACACACAACGGCGCCAGAAAAATACTTTACCTGAGACCGTAGTATGAGAGCCTTTTACCTTTCCTCCCCGGCAACGGCGCCAGAAATGTGCTTGATGTCTACGGGAGCTTCTATTCTTGTAGACAGTGTTGGGCCTCCAAGAGCAGAGGTTTGTAGAACAGCAGCAAGTTTCCCTTAAGTGGATACCCAAGGTTTATCGAACTCAGGGAGGAAGAGGTCAAAGATATCCCTCTCATGCAACCACTGCAACCACAAAGCAAGAAGTCTCTTGTGTCCCCAACACACCTAATAGGTGCACTAGTTCGGCGAAGAGATAGTGAAATACAGGTGGTATGAATAAGTAGTAGCAACGGCACCGAAACGAGTGCTTTGCCCGGGACAGGTAAACAAGCAGTAGTAACGCTAGCGGTAGTAACGCAGTAAAACAGGTAAACAAGCGAGCGATAGCGAGTATTTAGGAACAAGGCCTAGGGATTACACTTTCACTAGTGGACACTCTCAACATTGATCACATAACGAGAATAGATAAATGCATACTCTACACTTTTGTTGGATGATGAACACATTGCGTAGGATTACACGAACCCTCAATGCCGGAGTTAACAAGCTCCACAATAATGCTCATATTTTAGTAACCTTTAGTGTAAGATAGATCAAAAGACTAAACCAAGTACTAACATAGCATGCACACTTGTCACCTTCATGCATATGTAGGAGGAATAGATCACATCAATATTATCATAGCAATAGTTAACTTCGCAATCTACAAGAGATCATGATCATAGCATAAACCAAGTACTAACACGGTGCACACACTTGTCACCTTTGCACACGTGCGGGAGGAATAAAACTACTTTAATAACACATCACTAGAGTAGCACATAGATAAATTGTGATACAAAACATATTGCAATCTTAAAGAGATATAAATAAGCACCTCACTATGCCATTCAACAGTGAATAAGTATTCTGTGAAATATGGCCTAAGAGACCCACACGGTGCACACACTGTCACCTTTACACACGTGGGACAAGGAGTCTCCGGGGATCACATAAGTAAAACTCACTTGACTAGCATAATGACATCTAGATTACAAGCATCATCATATGAATCTCAATCATGTAAGGCAGCTCATGAGATTATTGTATTGAAGCACATAGGAGAGAGATGAACCACATAGCTACCGGTACAGCCCCGAGCCTCGATGGAGAACTACTCCCTCCTCATGGGAGCAAGCAGCGGTGATGAAGATGGCGGTGGAGATGGCAGCGGTGTCGATGGAGAAGCCTTCCGGCGGCACTTCCCGCTCCGGCGGGGTGCCGGAGCGAGACTCCTGTCCCCGGATCTTGGCTTCGCGATGGCGGCGGCTCCGGAAGGTTTCTCGTGGTTTTCGTCGAACGCCCCGAGGTTTTTAGGTCGGGGGCTTTATATAGGCGGAGAGGCGGCGCGGGAGGGCTTTGGGGGGCCCACACCCTAGGGGCGCGCCCCCCTTGGCCGCCGCCGGGTGTGGTGTGGTGGCCCTGCCCCCTTCTCTGGCGGTTCTCGTGTGTTCGGATGCTTCCGTGTAAAATAGGAACCCGGGCGTTGATTTCGTCCGATTCAGAGAATATTTCGTTACTAGGATTTACGAAACCAAAAACAGCGAAAAGCAGAGCCGGCACTTCGGCATCTTGTTAATAGGTTAGTTCCGGAAAATGCACGAATATGACATAAAGTGTGCATATAACATGTAGATAACATCAATAATGTGGCATGGAACACAAGAAATTATCGATACGTTGGAGACGTATCGGTTGTCTTCTCCTCATTGTGCTTCATTGTTGGATCTTGTGAGCTGCCTAACATGATCAAGATCATCTATACGTAATTCTATATGTTGTGTTTGTCGGGATCCGATGGATAGAGAATACCATGTCATGTTAATTATCAAGTTATTACATATGTGTTGTTTATGATCTTGCATGGTCTCCGTTACTAGTAGAGGCTCTGGCCAAGTTTTTACTTTTAACTCCAAGAGGGAGTACTTATGCTCGATAGTGGGTTCATGCCGCATTGACACACGGGACAGAGTGATAGAAAGTTCTAAGGTTGTGTTGTGCTGTTGCCACTAGGGATAAAACATTGGCGCTATGTCCGAGGATGTAGTTGTTGATTACATTACGCACCATACTTAATGCAATTGTCTGTTGTTAGCAACTTAATACTGGAGGGGGTTCGGATGATAACATGAAGGTGGACTTTTTAGGCATAGATGCAGTTGGATGGCGGTCTATGTACTTTGTCGTAATGCCCAATTAAATCTCACTATACTTATCATGTCATGTATGTGCATTGTTATGCCCTCTCTATTTGTTAATTGCCCGACCGTAATTTGTTCACCCAACATGCTTTTATCTTATGGGAGAGACACCTCTAGTGAGCTGTGGACCCCGGTCCATTCTTTAATACTTGAAATACAAATCTGCTGCAATACTTGTTTTTACTATTTTCTCTGCAAACAATCATCTTCCACACAATACGGTTAATCCTTTGTTACAGCAAGCCGGTGAGATTGACAACCTCACTGTTTCGTTGGGGCAAAGTACTTTGGTTGTGTTGTGCCGGTTCCAAGTTGGCGCCGGAATCCGTGGTGTTGCGCCGCACTACATCCCGCCGCCATCAACCTTCAACGTGCTTCTTGGCTCCTCCTGGTTCGATAAACCTTGGTTTCTTTCTGAGGGAAAACTTGCAGCTGTGCGCATCATACCTTCCTCTTGGGGTTGCCCAACGAACGTGTGAAATACACGCCATCAAGCTCTTTTTCTGGCGCCGTTGCCGGGGAGATCAAGACACGCTGCTAGGGGAGTCTCCACTTCTCAATCTCTTTACTTTGTTTTTGTCTTGCTTTATTTTATTTACTACTTTGTTTGCTGCATTATATCAAAACACAAAAAAATTAGTTGCTAGCTTTACTTTATTTACTATCTTGTTTGCTATATCAAAAACACAAAAAAATTAGTTTACTTGCATTTACTTTATCTAGATTGTTTTACTACTACTAAAATGAATAATCCTGAAGTTGAAGTTCGTTCATTTAAGCAACAAGGAGGAGAATGTTTAAAAGATGCTTGGTATAGAATTAGTGATGCGCCCATAATAGGTGCACTAAGAAACACTCCACCACTATCCTACTCAGGAATTTTTATGTTGGTATCTCTAGCTGGAATAGATATGTTCTTGATTGTCTCGCGGGAGGTAATTTCCTAGGCGCTCCCGCTTTAGAAGCTAGCTGCATCATTGAGAGTTTATTTGGAACACCACCTGTTAATGAAACTAAAATTGAAACCTCCCTTGAGGATGTTATGAAAAAATTGGAAACCATAGAGAAAAATCTTCCGAGTGTTGAAACTAAGTTGGAGATATTACTTGATAAAACTGATGAACTTGATAAATCCCTAGGAGGAATTGATGAAAGAATTAGTGTCCTAGGAACTTGTGTTGACCATGATAATCAAATTAATAGGATTGGCGAACTTGGAAAAGCTATGGGAACCTTGGGTTCAACCTTTTCATCTTTACAGTTTAGAGAGAAAGTTTATGTGGGAAAGGAGCAAAAGTTTATGTATGTCTCTAAAGTGCCTAAACCAAAGAAATATTATTATAGGCCTAAAATTTACAAAGCCCCTAGTACCACTACAAATGGGGGAGCTTATGATATCAATGCTACATCTCGCGATAACACTTGAGATACACTTTCGCGCCTAGGCCGAAAGGCGTTAAAGAAAAGCGCTTATGGGAGACAACCCATGTTTTTACTACAGTATTTTTGTTTTATATTTGTGTCTTGGAAGTTGTTTACTACTGTAGCAACCTCTCCTTATCTTAGTTTTATGTTTTGTTGTGCCAAGTAAAGTCTTTGATAGAAAAGTAAGTACTAGATTTGGATTACTGCGCAGTTCCAGATTTCTTTCTTTGTCACGAATCTGGGTCTATCTCCTCGTAGGTAGCTCGAGAAAATTACGCCAATTTACGAGCATGATCCTCAGATATGTACGCAACTTTCATTCAATTTGAGCATTTTCGTTTGAGCAAGTCTGGTGGCCTAATAAAATCCATCTTTACGGACTGTTCTGTTTTGACAGATTCTGTCTTTTATTTCGCATTGCCTCTTTTGCTATGTTGGATGAATTTCTTTGATCCATTAATGTCCAGTAGCTTTATGCAATGTCCAGAAGTGTTAAGAATGATTGTGTCACCTCTGAACATGTGAATTTTTATTATGCACTAACCCTCTAATGAGTTGTTTCGAGTTTGGTGTGGAGGAAGTTCTCAAGGATCAAGAGAGGAGTATGATGCAATATGATCAAGGAGAGTGAAAGCTCTAAGCTTGGGGATGCCCCGGTGGTTCACCCATGCATATTATAAGAAGACTCAAGCGTCTAAGCTTGGGGATTCCCAAGGCATCCCCTTCTTCATCGACAACATTATCGGGTTCCTCCCCTGAAACTATATTTTTATTCCGTCACATCTTATGCACTTTGCTTGGAGCGTCGGTTTGTTTTTGTTTTTGTTTTGTTTGAATAAAATGGATCCTAGCATTCACTTTATGGGAGAGAGACACGCTCCGCTGTAGCATATGGACAAATATGTCCTTAGGCTCTACTCATAGTATTCATGGCGAAGTTTCATCTTCGTTAAATTGTTATATGGTTGGAATTGGAAAATGTTACATGTAGTAAATTTCTATAATGTTTTGGATAATTTGATACTTAGCAATTGTTGTGCTCATGTTTAAGCTCTTGCATCATATACTTTGCACCCATTAATGAAGAAATACTTAGAGCTTGCTAATTTGGTTTGCATATTTGGTTTCTCTAGAGTCTAGATAACATCTAGTATTGAGTTTTGAACAACAAGGAAGACGGTATGGAGTCTTATAATGTTTACCATATGTCTTTTATGTGAGTTTTGTCTGTACCGTTCATCCTTGTGTTTGTTTCAAATAACCTTGCTAGCCTAAACCTTGTATCGAGAGGGAATACTTCTCATGCATCCAAAATCCTTGAGCCAACCACTATGCCATTTGTGTCCACCATACCTACCTACTACATGGTATTTATCCGCCGTTCCAAAGTAAATTGCTTGAGTGATACCTTTAAAATTCCATCATTCACCTTTGCAATATATAGCTCATGGGACAAATAGCTTAAAAACTATTGTGGTATTGAATATGTACTTATGCACTTTATCTCTTATTAAGTTGCTTGTTGAGCGATAACCATGTTTACGGGGACGCCATCAACTATTCTTTGTTGGATATCATGTGAGTTGCTATGCATGTCCGTCTTGTCCGAAGCAAGAGAGATCTACCACCTTCATGGTTGGAGCATGCATATTGTTAGAGAAGAACTTTGGGCCGCTAACTAAAGCCATGATTCATGGTGGAAGTTTCAGTTTGGACATATATCCTCAATCTCGTAAGAGAATAATAATTGTTGCCACATGCTTATGCATTAAAGAGGAGTCCATTATCTGTTGTCCATGTTGTCCCGGTATGGATGTCTAAGTTGAGAATAATCAAAAGCGAGAAATCCAAAATGCGAGCTTTCTCCTTAGACCTTTGTACAAGCGACATGGAGGTACCCCATTGTGACACTTGGTTAAAACATGTGCGTTGCAAAGATCCGGTAGTCCAAGTTAATTAGGACAAGGTGCGGGCACTATTAGTATACTATGCATGAGACTTGCAACTTGTAAGATATAATTTACATAACTCATATGCTTTATTACTACCGTTGACAAAATTGTTTCATGTTTTCAAAATAAAAGCTCTAGCACAAATATAGCAATCGATGCTTTCCTCTTTGAAGGACCATTCTCTTTACTTTTATGTTGAGTCGGTTCACCTATTTCTCTCCACCTCAAGAAGCAAACACTTGTGTGAACTGTGCATTGATTCCTACATACTTGCATATTGTACTTGTTATATTACTCTATGTTGACAACTATCCATGAGATATACATGTTACAAGTTGAAAGCAACCGCTGAAACTTAATCTTCCTTTGTGTTGCTTCAATACCTTTACTTTGATTTATTAATTGCTTTATGAGTTAACTCTTATGCAAGACTTATTAATGCTTGTCTTGAAGTACTATTCATGAAAAGTCTTTGCTTTATGATTCACTTGTTTACTCATGTCATTACCATTGTTTTGATCGCTGCATCCACTACATATGTTTACAAATAGTATGATCAAGGTTATGATGGCATATCACTTCGGAAATTATCTTTGTTATCGTTTTACCTGCTCGGGACGAGCGGAACTAAGCTTGGGGATGCTTGATACGTCTCCGACGTATCGATAATTTCTTATGTTCTATGCCATATTATTGATGATACCTACATGTTTTATGCACACTTTATGTCATATTCGTGCATTTTCCGGAACTAACCTATTAACAAGATGCCGAAGTGCCGCTTCCGTTTTCTGCTGTTTTTGGTTTCAGAAATCCTAGTAACGAAATATTCTCGGAATTGGACGAAACGAAGACCCAGGGTCCTATTTTTCCACGGAGCTTCCAGAAGACTGGAGAACATTCGAAGTGGGGCCACGAGGTGGCGACACCACGTGGCGGCGCGGCCCAGGGGGGGCCCGCGCCGCCCTATGGTGTGGCCCCTCGTCCGGCCCCCGACTCTGCCCTTCCGCCTACTTAAAGCCTCCGTCGCGAAACCCCGAGGCGAAAAACCACGATACGGAAAACCTTATCGAGACGCCGCCGCCGCCGATCCCATCTCGGGGGATTCTAGAGATCTCCTCCGGCACCCCTGCCGGAGAGGGGATTCATCTCCGGAGGACTCTACACCGCCATGGTCGCCTCCGGAGTGATGAGTGAGTAGTTCACCCCTGGACTATGGGTCCATAGCGGTAGCTAGATGGTTGTCTTCTCCTCATTGTGCTTCATTGTTGGATCTTGTGAGCTGCCTAACATGATCAAGATCATCTATCCGTAATTCTATATGTTGTGTTTGTCGGGATCCGATGGATAGAGAATACCATGTCATGTTAATTATCAAGTTATTACATATGTGTTGTTTATGATCTTGCATGCTCTCCGTTACTAGTAGAGGCTCCGGCCAAGTTTTTACTTTTAACTCCAAGAGGGAGTACTTATGCTCGATAGTGGGTTCATGCCTCGCATTGACACCGGGACAGATGGATGAAAGTTCTAAGGTTGTGTTGTGTCTGTTGCCACTAGGGATAAAACATTGGCGCTATGTCCGAGGATGTAGTTGTTGATTACATTACGCACCATACTTAATGCAATTGTCTCGTTGTTAGCAACTTAATACTGGAGGGGTTCGGATGATAACCTCGAAGGTGGACTTTTTAGGCATAGATGCAGTTGGATGGCGGTCTATGTACTTTGTCGTAATGCCCAATTAAATCTCACTATACTTATCATGTCATGTATGTGCATTGTTATGCCCTCTCTATTTGTCAATTGCCCGACTGTAATTTGTTCACCCAACATGCTTTTATCTTATGGGAGAGACACCTCTAGTGAACTGTGGACCCCGGTCCATTCTTTAATACTCGAAATACAAATCTGCTGTAATACTTGTTTTTACTATTTTCTCTGCAAACAATCATCTTCCACACAATACGGTTAATCCTTTGTTACAGCAAGCCGGTGAGATTGACAACCTCACTGTTTCGTTGGGGCAAAGTACTTTGGTTGTGTTGTGCGGGTTCCACGTTCGCGCCGGAATCTCCGGTGTTGCGCCGCACTACATCCCGCCGCCATCAACCTTCAACGTGCTTCTTGGCTCCTCCTCGTTCGATAAACCTTGGTTTCTTTCTGAGGGAAAACTTGCTGCTGTGCGCATCATACCTTCCTCTTGGGGTTGCCCAACGAACGTGTGAAATACACGCCATCAGCCACCTTTTGGCTCCTCGTTGTACGCTGGTTCGAATGGAACCAGTCGCCCATCCGCGGGTGGCCGGAATCGCCGGCGACCACCGCTTCTGCCACCAGCCACCGTGGGGTGTGCCACGTCATCGCCACCATGGCAGGTGACATGGCTAGGACCCCACCAGTCATTGACTGTGGGTAATACCTGTTCGGGTAGCTTTAGTAAATTTCAGTGTTAATTCAAAATTCACTAATTACTGAAACTTTGAAATAATTTAGAAAATCCAATTTAAGTCAGAAAAATATATATAAGATATTAAAATTCTTAGAAAAGAAAACTCTATCTAATAAAAATATAAAATTAAATTTTTATTTTTAATAAAAATTCAATTATTTAAGACTTGTTATTTAAGCCTTATTTATTAATTCTAAAATCAATTAAACTTCAATAAATAGGAAAATCATCTAAAATAAATAAAAACCAGTAAAGTAAATAAAGAAAACATTAACACTAATCTCCTTTATTTATAACTTATTTAATCCTTAATATTGGGATTTAAACCCTGATTAATAATTACCCTAATTATTAATTGTTTAAAAAGAATAAAATGCCAAATTCAATATTATTTTATTTACAAGTTACTAAAAACTTCAACCTTAAATTGAAGTTATTAACCATAGTATTATATGGTAAATAGCAAACCCTAATTCCATATTGAATGATATTACAAACCATCATTTCATGTGAAACCTAAAATCCTAATTCCATTAGGAACCATAGCCCTAATGTTTTATGTGAACCTTAAATTGCTAATAAACCTAAACCTAGGTTATAACTTGTGATCATGTTATTTCCTTTTGGATTATAGACCCACAATTAGCAGCTAAGTATTTGTTCTTGTTCCCATAAAATAATAGAAGCCATAGTATCTATAAGTGGATATACCATGAACACATCCTAATAAAACCTAAATGATAATGTAGGGTCAACCAAGTGCAAACCCTAGTTATTATTACCAAAACCATCATCCTTAACTATCCATGATTAGCATCACACCATTGTGATGAACTCCACTAGCATCTATGCCCAATAATTACCATTACATAACCATACTCCACTAAACCCTACTAGTGTGAGATACTTATGAACCATCCTATTTTTAGGAGCCAATTATTCCTTATTTAATAGAACCAACAGAAAAACCTAGACCACCTCAACCCTAATTGATATACTTCTTATTATTTAAGAAGTATGTTCTTCAAAAGTTATTCTTTTGAAGAAAATAAAGAATCATCATCAACCCTGCTTATAAGGACCTATAAACCCTAGCTAGCTATCACCAACAAGATGAACCAATCTTGATAGCAACCTTGTGTGAATAATTGCTTAGAATGCCAGGCTTAACTCAACCTTACAAGCCCTAAATGTTGATTAATCCAACTAGGTTGTGATCCATCTACTACCTACTCCAGAAACCAATTAGAACCATAGTAAACCATAAGACCCCACACCCCTGATTATTAAACTTGTTCTTTGTTAAAGAACATGTTCTTCAAAAGTTATTCTTTTGAAGTATATAATAATCAATCATTAACCATGACATATAGTATTAAAACCAACCACTATTCATTACATGTTAGGATTATACCAAATGTTATTGTTGTGTGCTATTAATGCTATTATTATGATATATTGCAGCACATGTTTAGGATACCAAGTAATCACACCTGAATAAGAACCTTGTTTGTGAATCACTCTAAAAGTGCAACACACTTTAAACAAATCATTTCAACTCACTAATCCTAAATCATCGGGGTTAGGTCACGCTTAGAGCGATTGCATCTCATATTTATGCATTATTGCATCCTTGCCAATCTTTTAAACATCGTCCTTACCGGACGATGATGCTATTTCAGAATTTGGAGTTATTGCGTATCGAAGACCTTGCCTGCATAATCTTGCAGTCAAGAAAGGCAAGTTCATCACTTGCTCATGTCATTTGAGTATGTCTATCAAATTACTTGCAAAGTATTATGGTTATCACTATTGCATCAAAAACCAAAACCACTACTTTCATAACTATGAATATGACTATGTGGTGGGCAATGGAACCATGGATTGTGTTGATATGGTGGAGGTTCCATTGCAAGGGTTTATATCCATCTAGGATTAAACAACAAATGTCGCCGAGTGATTCTTGTGCCATAATACCCGTGTTAACCATAAGATCCGGAGTGGGACGGAGTAGTCAAAAGTGTTTCCACCTCTCGTTCATCAACGGATGCGCTTACCGTAGCGAGTTGTATCCGGCGGAACAACCGGAGGGTGGGGATCCCATTCTAATTCCCCACGGTAAAGCATTGCTTGCCGTAGCGAGTTGTGTCTTGCGGAACAACCGGAGGGTGGGGATCCCATTCTAATTCCCCACGGTAATGCGGTCTATGATGGGTTGCAGCTACCGGCGTAGGAGTGTATGGTAGAGCCCAGCAACTTGTCGTCGTGGTCGGGGTCCACCCTGAAATTACGGGAATAATGGGACCGGCGTGGACCCAGGGTCGGGGCATGCAACAAAGGGTGGGTGTTCGAGGTAGCGGAGGAACATGATTGGCTAGACCTTATACGGGGCCTCACACCAAAGGAAGTGTGGACGAGCTCGCGGCTCGGTTGGCACCAAGGTTAAGATCTCTTATGGGTAAAGCAACACACCTCTGCGAGTGTAATGAATCGTGACCTGTCACTCCCTGTTCCGGGATATGGAGCTCGCGAACGCGGCCGGAAAGGAGCTCCATGAAGTTCTAGTAAACCGGTGAAGGCTGACGGACATAGTTCTTCTGAATAAAATCAACCTTTTGAAGAAATGGTTATGAAAACTTGCATTGGTATTAGACTTTTGGTCTACTGCCGTAGCTAGTGCATTAAACACCTCTTTCCTATAATGAACTTGTTGAGTACGCTCGTACTCATCCCACTCTTAAATCCCCTGCTTAGATATGGAGGCCACGATGGAGGATCTACAGTGCAACTCGAAGACCGAGGAGTCTACAAATACTTCAAGGGAACAGGAACTCTGCCGAAAGAGTCAAACACCACAACTACCATGGAGAAAACCTAGATTAAGTAGTAGAAGGGAACTAGCTTCCTAAACCTAGCTCCTATTTAGCTAGAATCTATTCATAGCCTCTGTAGCTAGTTAAATACTCTTCAAACAAAGTTCGTGTTAGGATTAGACTACGAGTCGATCTTCTGGAGTTTATTTGCAGTTTTACCTCATTGTAAAGTAGGAGGCTATGATGATCTTATGTAACAGAGTAAGTGCTGTAATTCTATAGACATGCCTTGGACCCGCATATGTTTCTGTTGTACCACTCTGAGCGATATGATACTAGTGGAACGGTGTTTCATTGGTGTTATATCAGACTTGCATACTACACCATGCAGTGGTATGTCGGGTCACCACAGCTAGCAATGCTGATGGGTACGGTAATCTCTTTACTGTTCTTTTGGTATTTCAATCTCCATGTTGGTGGATTGATACAGGTGCTAATGTTCATGTGTGTGCTGACATATCCATGTTCACTTCTTACCAGGTTGCCCGGGATTCTTCCGTCTTGATGGGGAATGGGTCACATGCTTCTGTTCGTGGTGTTGGCACGGTAGATCTGAAGTTCACTTCGGGGAAGATCGTGCAGCTGAGGAACGTGCAGCATGTCCCTACTATGAACAAGAATCTCGTTAGCGGCTCCCTTCTATGCGAGAGATGGGTTTAAGGTTGTTTTAGAGTCGAATAAAGTAGTTGTTTCCAAGTTTGGACAATTTATTGGTAAAGGCTATGAGTGCGGAGGCTTGTTCCGCTTTTCGCTTTCTGATTTCAGTAATAAGTCTGTGAACCATATTTGTGGCAATGTTAGTGATGATACCAGTGTTTGGCATTCTCGTTTATGTCACATTAATTTTGGTTTAATGTCTCGGCTATCCAGTTTAAGTTTAATTCCGAATTTCACCATTGCCAAAGGTTCTAAGTGCCATAGTTGTGTGCAATCAAAGCAACCTCGGAAGCCTCACAAGGCGGCCGAGGAGAGAAACTTGGCACCTCTAGAACTCATACATTCGATCTATGCGAGATGAATGGTGTGTTGACAAAAGGTGGAAAGAGATATTTCATGACATTGATTGATGATGCGACTAGATTTTGCTATGTTTATTTGTTGCGAACTAAAGATGAAGCTTTAGACTACTTTAAAATTTATAAGGCCGAAGTTGAAAATCAACTAGAGAGAAAGATCAAGCGTCTTAGGTCGGATCATGGTGGCGAATATTTTCCTAAAATCTTTGATGAATTACTGTGAGGAACATGGCATTATTCATGAGAGGACGCCTCCCTATTCACCCCAATCAAACGGGGTTGCCGAGAGGAAAAACCGCACGCCGATCGACTTGGTGAATTCCATGTTAGCCACTGCTGGTTTATCTAAGGCATGGTGGGGGAGGCTTTATTGACTTCATGTCATATCCTGAATAGAGTTCCTAACAAGAATAAAGATAAAACCCCTTACGAGGAGTGGGCTGGAAGAAAACCATCACTTTCGTATTTGCGCACATGGGGATGTTTGGCGAAAGTCAATATTCCAATCACTAAGAAGCGCAAACTCGGACCAAAGACAGTGGATTGTATCTTTCTAGGTTATGCTCCGCGGAGTGTAGGATATAGATTTTTAGTAGTTCAATCCGAGGTACCGGATATGCATGTTGATACTATTATGGAATCTCGTGATGCAACATTTTTTGAGAATATGTTTCCTATGAAAGATATGCATAGCATTGCTAGAATTTCTACCGAGATAATCCCTGAGTCTAGTACATCTAATGAGTATTTTGAACAATCACATGAGAATGTTACCGAGAAGGATGACAATGAAGCTCCTAAACGGAGCAAGAGACGAAGGATTGAAAAATCCTTTGGTGATGATTTCATTGTGTACCTTGTGGATGATACTCCCACGTCCATTGCGAGAGGCATATGCATCTCCGGATGCGAGATGATCTGGAAAGAAGTCTGTCCATAACGAGATGGACTCAATTCTTTCTAATGGAACTTGGGAGCTATCGAACGACCCCATGGATGCAAGCTTCGTGGGCTGCAAATGGGTGTTCAAGAAGAAGCTAAGACCTGATGGTACTATTGAGAAGTACAAGGCGCGGCTTGTAGCTAAAGGCTACACACAGAGAGAAGGCGAAGATTACTTCGACACCTATTCACTGTCGCTAGACTTACCACCATTCGAGTACTACCGTCCATGGCTGCCTCCTATGGTCTTATCGTTCATCAAATGGACGTAAAGACAGCTTTTCTTAATGGAGAGTTGGAAGAGGAAATCTATATGGATCAGCCTGATGGGTTCGTAGTAAAAGGTGAAGAAAGAAAGGTGTGCAAGTTGCTGAAATCTTTATATGGCCCGAAACAAGCACCTAAGCAATGGCATGAGAAGTTTGACAGAACTTTGACTTCGTAGGCTTTGTTGTCAATGAGGTCGACAAGTGTGTTTACTATCGCCATGGTGGGGGCGAAGGTGTTATACTCGTGTTTGTATGTGGATGATATTCTGATATTTGGTACAAACATGAAAGTAATACACGAGGTCAAGTCTTTCTTGTCAAAGTGCTTTGATATGAAAGATCCGGGAGAAGCTGATGTAATTCCGAACATCAAGCTTATTAAGAATGAGAGTGGGATTACTCTAACGCAATCCCATTATGTTGAGAAGATCTTGAGCCGGTTCGGCTATATTGATAGCAAGTCTTCTCCAACACCTTATGATCCCAGTGTGACATTACGCAAGAACCGGAGGATTGCCGTAGATCAACTGAGATACTCTCAGATTGTTGGCTCACTCATGTTGATGTAGCCCTACCCAAGGTCGACACTACATCAAGACCGACAAGTCCCCCAAGTGGACCGATGACACGGG
>NC_061512.1:243031199-243053229 GCF_022539505.1 Lolium rigidum | reverse complement strand
GGCACCCTTCCTTCACGAAGAGGTCACTTGGACACCAACCAAGCCAACTAGGAGGTCACCCTCGAAGAGTAACAAGCTCACAGTCTCTCACTCGAATAAATCATGGTGGAGAGCTCAACACTATCCAATGATGCAAAGCAAGAACACCAGAGGTGTTCAAATCCTTCACACTCAAATCCCACCAAAGCAACAAATGCTAGGATGAGATTAGAGAGGAAGAATAAAGGAGGAAATCAACAAATGACTCCAAGATCTAGATCCAAAGGGTTTCCCTCACTTAGAGGAGAAATGGATTGGTGAGGATTGTAGATCTAGATATCCTCTCTTAGATCCCTCAAAATTAGCAAGAATCATAGGGGAATCAAGAGATAGGGAAAGTTGTTCAAAGTCAACAATGGAGGAGAGAGAGTGGATGAACTTATCCAGCCCAAGGTGGAAGAGGGCCTATTTTTAGTCTAAGAGAAAATAGAACCGTTGGGGAGAAAACGGGCAGAAGAATCGACCCAGCTAGCTAGCCGGTCCACCGGCCTGGGCGCCGGACAGGCCGGCGCACAGGTCGGCAGCATCGGTCGACAGGCCGGACGGGGTGCAGCAGGCTGACAACGGCCAAAAGAGCCCAACCGGCGAAGGGGCCGGTCGACCGGGCGCTGGGCCGGCCGGTCCGGCGGCCACCGGGCGGGACGCCGTGCAGGAACTGGCAGGGCTAGAATAGACCCTGGACAGCGCCGGTGGGCACCAGTGCTAGGGCCGGTGCGCACCGGATGGGCCGGTGGTAGGCTCGGTGGTGCCGGGCGGTGGGCCGGACTGCTTCAGGCCAACACCTTTTCTTTTTTCTTTTAAAACAGAAAATGCTCCCGAACTCCGATTGATATGAAACCAATTTTGTTGGAAATATTGAGACTTCTCATAGAATATTTTTAGATGATTTTAGAGAGGGAGTCCCCCACCGTCAAGAAATGGTAAATACGTCCAAAGAAAACGCAATAGAAGATGCATGCGGATTCCGTTTGGGCATGTTGAAAAGCTAGCAACAAGCTCAAGAACCTCAGACAGAGAATACCAAGAAGCAATAGGGATATGCAAAGTATGCAAACGACTAGGCTTCCTAAGACGATGTGATCAACAAGTTACCCAACCGAAAGCCCCTCTTGATAGTGCGGCTATCTATTCTATAATCCGGTCTCCCAACAACCACCTTGAGACCGGTAAAAGGAAAACCTAGCAAGGCCATACCTTTGCCTTGCGCATCCCGCTTGATCTTGATGATAACTCTTCAAGCTTCACTCAAGCCAGAATGCCTTACTTGATCATTGTTGCTTCGTGAAGGCTCACAAACGCTCCCCCATACACCATGATGGGAAAGCTCCATTGATGCAATCTTCACATGTCCATTATCACTAAATGGACGGCAAGCTTCAAGCATGTGATCCTCTTGAGATGCTCAACTTAAACTTACCCAACTCAACCTTGATGACAATCACCACTTGGTATCATCCTCTCATGGGCTATATGAGATCTCACTTTTGATGCATGCCCATGAAAAGATATCTAACCCACATAGAAACACAAGAGCACATATATGATGGGTTAGTTCATGAAACATGATTGATAAGGATTACCATACCACATGACTTCACGTGGCACATTATTCATGCTTCATGTGTTGATCAAACTTGAATCTATTCTTCACTCTTTGTATTGGTCAATATTCTATCTTCTCATGCTCTATCTTACTATCTTGATCATTCATTGCTTAACACATAAGCTAGAGCATGGCTAATATCGAGTTCCACATAAGAACTCCATCTTCATTTCTTCTTCTTGATCATATCACATATATGTCTTCAAATCGATGATCTTGATGCCAATATTCAAGGTATATCTTTTATCTTCATGACATTCATACTTGAATCCAACACATGGACTACAAGTATTTCCTATGAAATATTCCTTCATATAAACTCAATGAAAACATTAGTCCATATGGGTTGTCATTAATTACGAAAACCACACATAGGGGCAATGTACCCTTACAAAACCTCACATCCGAAAGGGATTTGGAGGGGGGCTTACAAAAGGGCATCATCCTTACTACTGAATAAATTATTTGATGCCGCATCATCCTCCATCATCAACCACGTCATCTCCATCACCACAACCATTCCCATCTCATTTACTTCCATCTTGTTGTAGTTCCCATTGATATTGTGTATTTGCACTTGTATTAATCCATAAACTCATATTCATTCTATATGCCTACGATGATGTTGTTAATTGTTTCCATGAATAAGTAGTTTACTTAGTTCTTGTGAGATGGAGAAATCCTAGCAATATTTTATATATGCAGTAGAGATGATTTATTAATTTGGTTCATGATTAGGTGTTGGTTTACTCTCTAGATAGTATATGAAGTCGACCATGTAATATTCGTATTTGGGATTATAAAGGGAATTACCTTTCGACATGTGGTAGTATGTACGGTGCTACATGACATAGCGTAATGACATGCTATTTATATGGTCAAGGAGGATAAAGAGAGATTCACAAAGCTCATATAAATATTCATGGCAAAATCCTTAATTATGAGGGATAAGAGTGTCTTACTTATGACCATCATAGTAGTTATTCGTCATGAAATTACATATGGCTCTCTAACTATTCTATAGGTGCGTCCTATATTTTCCAAGAATATTTCGCCTTACTAAAGTTTCATTACTATTTGCTCATACCATATTATTTACCATATATTTTCTCGGATCGGAGCGGATATTGACCGGTATCGGATTCAAATGCGGATATATCGGACTACGGATTCGAATCGGAAATGGGACGAACTCGGACTGGAAACAAACATAGTAAGATATATGCTCTCAATGGTAGATAGTTATAACTCTTGCAAATATTGAGAGAGATTTAAACTTTTAGTCTTGTGTAGTTAAGAAGAAAGAGACACAATTTACGCTAAAGCTTAAGAATTGAATTGTTAACTCAATAAATACAAACCTTGTGAATTGTCCTTGATATTGATTTAGAAATAGAATTATCCTGTTTAAAACGTTAGAATTATCCTAATTAAATATCAAATAATCCATATCCGCATGCTATCTGCTATACCATATCCTATATTCGGAGCACCACTTCGAAAATCGAATATCCTTATGCACCGAATTTCTTAAAATTAGATATAAACAAGTTAACACGAATTCGGGCCGATTTCGAAATTATCCTACTACCAGTTTACCCGGCGCGGCCCAGGGTATCAAAGTCAAGCCGAGCCAGATCCACGCGGCCGGCACGTGAGAAGTGACACCACACTCTGTCAGTCGTGCAGCCGCACTCCCCGGCCGCCGCTGCCGGTCTCCTCCGTCGCAGATCCCCAAACCATCAGCAAGCCGCCGCCGGCCCGCCACCGCTGAGCTCCACATGGCGACCTCTACCGCCGCCGCCACGTCCCTCTCCTACCACCTCCTGGCGCCGAAACCCAAACCCAGAACCTCCCTCCTCCCCCGCAAGCCCTCCCGCGCCGCCAGCGCCATTTCCGCCTCCGCCGCCGCGGCCTCCGACTTCCTCGCCCCGGTCCCCTCCCTCAAGTCCCGCCTGGCCTCCGGCGACACCCTCTACGGCCTCTTCCTGCTCTCCTTCTCCCCCACCCTCGCCGAGATCGCGGGGCTCGCCGGCTACGACTACGTGGTCGTCGACATGGAGCACGGGCCCGGCGGCATCCCGGAGGCGCTCGCCTGCCTCCGCGCCCTCGACGCCGCCCGCACCCCCGCCGTGCTCCGCCTCCCGGAGGCCTGCCCCGTCTGGGCCAAGAAGGCGCTCGACCTGGGCCCCGCCGGCCTCATGCTCCCCGCCGTCGAGTCCCCCGCCGCCGCCGCCGAGGCCGTCTCGTGCTGCCGCTACCCGCCCCGCGGCGTCCGCGGCGCCGCCTACCCGATCGTCCGCGCGTCCGCGTACGGCCTCGACGACTCCTACGTCTCCCGCTGCGAGGACGACACGCTCATCATCTGCCAGGTCGAGACCGCCGCCGGCGTCGCGGAGGTCGAAGCCATTGCCGCTGTTGAAGGGGTCGACGTCGTCCAGATGGGCCCGCTCGACCTGTCGGCGAGCATGGGGTACCTGTGGGATCCCGGGAACAGGAAGGTGCGCGCGACGCTCAGGGAGGCCGAGAAGAAGGTGCTGGAGGCCAGGAAGAAGAAGGGTGCTGCTCCGGAGACCAATGCGGCTTTCCTGGGTGGGTTTGCGATGCCCAACGACCCACCCGAGCAGCTCAAGCTGAGGGGGTACAATATGGTGGCCGGAGCAGTGGACATCGGGTTGTTCCGGAAGGCGGCATTGGAGAATGTCAAGCGGTTCAGGGAGGCATCGATGGAGATCGGTGAAGAGGACGATGAGGAGGATGAGAAGGAAGATGGATACTGGAGTGAGTGAGCACCGAGCTTAGCTAGCTCGGCGGGGAACTGGTGATGGGTTCTTTTGTTTCTGTTCTGAACTGAAACTTCAGGGGCTCCATTTGGTGTACTCTTGTTTAGTGGACGATTTGGTTTTCATGAAGCAATCTGTTTGGGCACCTTTGTGTTCCCATTTGTAGGTGGTAACTGGTGAGCACCAATAAAGAGTTGGATTTTACTGAAATGCTGCTGCACCCTTTTCTTTCATTTTATTTTGCACATTCAGAAAGAGAGAAATTTGTATGAGCCAAACACCAGAAGTTACTCATGGTAAGAGAAAAACAATGGTAATTTTTACTAAAGGATTGTTGATGACTTGTCTTTGTGGGGTCAGCGCAAGCTATATAGCCGGAGTCCAGATTGTCTATCTCAGCACTTGCTCAACCTCAACCACTGGTTCAGATATGCGGGCACATCCCATCCAGAACCATTTAGGTCCTTTGGACACTTCCACATCCAAAAATATCTCCTTCCAGTAACAGGATGCAGCCTTAGCAGTTAGGGGCTGAGCTCTCTCCTGGTTCTCTCCCAAGTTTTTGTTCTTCTTTATCTCATGACCACGATGATTGCGGCTAGCTCCATAGTGAAAACCAACCTTCCTTGCTCGTCAAGGATATCCTCCTGCTCAGACTTCACATCTGGTCATTCTTGGCGCCCATTAGAGGCTGCAAAGCATTACCGGGCGCATGGCGTGCGCTCCCTGCGGATAACATGTGCTGCCACTAAGACTGCGAAATCCCCAGGTACTCGATGTGTTTGCTTCCTTTTATTTGATATGGACCTGTTAATTATTCTGTTGTGCATGATATTATCTTGGCATGTTCCCTTTTATTATTGCAGCTGAAGAAGAATGGAAGATCAAGCGGCAACTCCTATTAGAGAAGCGGGTAATAACCATCATTCTGTCTGTTAACTATTCTTCTGATAAACATATATGAAGTTGGCTGCGAAATTGTTAGCTTACTTTTTATGAAGGGGGTTGAAGTAACACATTAAAAAGTAGGAAAATTATAGATTCTGTGTGAAATAGGCCCTGTATTGACATTTGTGGGGACTGATCTATCTATTCTTGTTGATTCATAAGTTAATTGGCTTAATTTACTGTTGACTCAAGGTGACCCTTCTATGCTTAGCAGCCGCCATTTACATCAGAGGTGTTTCTGTTGCTTGGTTTTGCAGGTACGTAGTGTTGATGTGAAGGAAGCACTGCGCCTTCAAAAGGAAAACGGCTTTGTAATTCTTGATGTCAGACCAGAAGCAGAGTTTAAACAGGTATCTTGCAGTTGCCGACTTGCTGTTTCAGGCTCTTGGGGTTAGAGCGAACACTTCAACATTACCACTATCTTTTGTACAATTCATGAGTCAGAAACACTAACTGGAGCAAATTTCGTATGTGTCCGTGATCATGCACTGAATCAACAATACTGTTTTAAATGCAATTCTACATAAACGAACGTGAAACATATGTTGCAATATATATGAAAAAAAATCAGCTTGGGAATACCTAAAAGGATAACAGTGATGTAATCCTTTCCAATGATGTCTAAGAAATTAGCGAACCTTGCTTTGATATACTATGAAGTGCTTAATATAATGGAATGTTATATTTCAGTCTGGGGTACTGGCACCATAGTTATGGATTTTATTTCTATGCAGGCTCACCCACCTGGTGCCGTTAATGTACAAATATACAGATTAATAAAGGAGTGGACAGCATGGGATATTGCAAGGCGGGCAGCATTTGCATTCTTTGGCATATTTGCTGGAACAGAAGAGAATCCTGAGTTCATAAAAAGTAGGGTAGCAAGTTATGCACTTCTGTTTGATACTTCCTCACCATTTATATGTAATAGCAATCACATGCAGAGGCCACCTTTGTGTAGGTGTTGAAGAAAAACTTGGTAAAGATGCAAAAATAATTGTAGCATGTTCAGCAGGAGGAACAATGAAGCCAACACTGAATCTACCTGATGGGAAGCAATCAAGGTATATTATGTTGCCCAAGCATTATTTACCGCTAAACTTGATTCCTTTCCACGGATTGTCGGTCCTTTCCTTATTGTCATGAAGGTGCTGAACTCCTTATACTGTTTATTGACGCGTTTTGGCTTAAATAAAATTTGATGCATCTATCCTGAAATGGAAGTTTCTTTTTTTTTCTACTGTATATTTGTTTCAGCTATTTTCTTACTGCCGACACTGTAGATCTGACACGTTCTAGTGTTACCGTGTGGTTGTCAACTGGTCATGATTGATTTTCAACGTTCACATGTTATCCTGTCAACAACCATAGATGATTCTTTGAGATACTAAGGTACATGATATTTACAACAATAACTGGTCCAGGTACTCGAGCAATAAAATTAGTCTACATGAAAAAAAATGCTATCTGTGGATGGGCTCTGGGCCCAGTTGTGAGAGGCCCGGTGGCATCTTTGAGCTGACCCTAGTTCGAGTCCGAATTGGATTTCAGTGTCTCACATCTGCTGGTGTCCTGTATAGTGTTCTGTAGAAAGTGTTATACATGGATGGATGTTAACAACATTCTCTAGCTCTTCTTTTGCAAAATTCCAGAATCTTTTGAGTATGTATAATTTAGCGTACATGTACTATAATGCGCATCCCCATGGGTAACCACGTATGTAGGGGTATAATCGGCAATTTCACATCATAAGCAATAAGGAAAGCGGAATATAAAAAATATTTCCAAGGTTGCAGGGTATGGTTGATTAATTAATCTTTCCAAATCTAATCCCGGTTCGTTGGAACCATATAAGCCCATACCCAGAACTCCGATTAAGAAAAAGATGGAACCGTGCATGTGTTTACGTTGAGCATATTCAATCAGCCGGAAGACCAGACACAGTTTCAGAGTTTCCAGTCCATACCATACTGCACGTCCACATGAAGCAAAGTTGAAGAGGAAGTATTTGTAGAGTGCTAGCTAATCTCAGTGCTAGTTTAGACCTTCTTCCCTCATTTCTGGATTTCTGTTATTCCATGATGAGTTAGGCCATTGAGATTTAGATATTTCAGGTTAAATCATAGCTGAGAACCGTCAGTGTTAATCTCTTGCTTCCGCAAAACTGTGAACTTCAAATTTTAATGATCCATGCAAAATCACGATGACACTTGGAGAATTGCTATGCAGCTTTCATTGAGAATAGCTTCCAATCCATACCACACTGCACTGTAGTAGTTATGCCTTCTTCGCCTTCTGGATTGCTCTTGTTTCATGACGTTTTTGACCATTGATATTCAGATATCAGATTTTTCAGGTAGGTAAATCATAGTGGAGAACCAGCAGTGTTAATTCCATCTGCAAAGCTATGAACTTAATAATTCATGCAAAATCACGGTGGCACTTGGAGAATCGCCATGCAGCTTACATTCATGTAGTTTGAATAGATATCCTCGGATCATTTTCTTGGTCTGTAATTTCTACTTTAAGAAGAAAAATGGTAGCGTCTGGACTATTTGCAAGAACTTAAAGTCTGAATCGTTTTCCATAGCAGCATACCCGATGACAGAGTTTAACAAAATCCACTGGTTTGTTTGGCTCTGGCAGGTCTCTGATAGCAGCATACCTGCTGGTCCTAGACGGTTACAAGAATGTGTTCCATCTAGAGGGAGGACTCTACCAATGGTTCAAGGAAGACCTGCCAGCTGAAGCAGAGGAAGAAAACTGAGCAGGGAAGGACCTCTCTGTTATTAGTTGCTACAACATTGTTGTTCATAGACGGAGTTGCAGTGAGTTGTAATGATGCTTTCCACGGATCAATCTTGCCTAGGTTTTTGCCTTTCTATTTGGCGATGAAAAATAAAGTGCAAAAGGTGTAATATGTAGACCGAACTATACTGGCTTTGTAGGGAAAATGAGCTTCCCCAATTCAATGGCAGATGTGATCACACGGTCACGGACGAAGAATTCCACCATTTCTTCTCCCACGAGTGTATATATATACATGCACATCAATGCAAGGTGTAATGTCTGCAAGTTCTTTGCAATGAACAACAATTAATCTTTACAATTAGCTGCAGTGTCTCGCAACACCATCAGGACGAACACAAGAAACCAGTTTCAACGGCTAGTCGTCCATCATGTCATCGGTCACGAACAGGCGCACTGCGAGGAGGGGCTCTTCTTCATGGCGCTGGTCTCCATGATGGGGTCGTTCAAATCCACCGTGGTTCCCTTCAGCGACAGCACCTCGCCGCCCCCACCTCCATCGCCGCCGTGCCGCTCCCGCCGCGCCTCGTCGAGCTGGAGCGCACGGCGGGAGACGACGGCGAAGACCTCCTCGAGGAGCGCCATGAATGCGCGCTCCACGTTGTCACCGGTCAGCGCCGACGCCTCCGAGAAGAAGAGCCCCTGCTCCTCCGCCAGCTGCGCGGCCTCGTCGGTGGTCACCTCGCGCGGGCGGTGCGCCGGCGCCAGGTCGGCCTTGTTGCCGACGAGGGACACCACGGTGGAGCCGTCGGCGTGGGCGCGGAGCTCCTCCACCCACCGGGGCACGTGGTCGAACGTCGACCGCCGCGTCACGTCGTACACCACCATGGCGCCCAGCGCGCCGCGGTAGTAGGCGCTCGTCACCGCCCGGTACCTGCTCTCCACACACGCACGATTATATCAGTCAAACACTTCTTTATGTGGAGAAATTCAGTTGAACATTTCATGTTTCATCTTATCGATGTGCTCAGATTTGTCATGTCAAAGAAGTGCTCAAATTTATTTGTGAAAAAAATCCTCTGGTTGGAACATAGCATGAGTGGTATGAATAGAGTACACTGTCGCACTCGGACCCTGAGCTTTCCTGCATTCAGTTTTCGTCCTAATTAAACATCTCAGGCCTGTACTAGATATTTTATGAGAGTTAGTGAAGATAATCCTCACGGGGATTATGTAAAACTCCTACCTTCACCCAATACCCTCAAATCCGCAAGGTAGGGGTTGTGTATTTGCTGGCGGACCGTCACCGCCATCAAAGGAGGGGCCAGTCTAGTTAGACCAGGCTAAGACCACTCATAGTGGGAGTAACATAGCTAGTAACATCACATATCTCAAGATATTTTGGTGACATGGCATGCCAATAAATGAAAAAAGATAGTGAGGTGGTAACTAGCTATGTTTCCATAACAGCACACACCCCAAGGCAAAATGAGTCTACAACATAATAAATGACACAATGCATGACACCACATATAAGTTACTACTTACTACCCACTATAAAGGTAGTAACCTAGACGACCAGCCTAAATTAAGCGTATATTGGCCTAATTAGTTCTGAGAATTTAATGCCTTAATGAATATTATGGGTCAAAATGCCTCACTGATTTTGTTTTACGTTCCATCAGTGTGTGTATTGAATAACTAAAAAAAATACACTAGAATTTGGAAAAAGGTGGAGATTAAACTAGCCCAGCACACTAGAACCAAACATTTTTTAAGGAACACATGGCCATTTGAGGCATGGTGGATATTACCTCACTAATCCCCACGAAAATTTAGTACCAAACAAGAACCAAGGGTCCTACAAAAGCTCTAAAATTAAGAAACCATTTACTTCTAAAGGAAAATTATCACCCGAGCTATCCCTAGAAACACATGCAACGTGGAAGACAGGTGAACACAATAAACATAAACAACACCGACAAAAATAGAACATTTGCAACATAAATTTAATCCTTCACAATAGACATCTAAAATTATTGCAGTTGTGTGCCTGTGTGTGCGTAACAAACATCACACACGCGCGCACACACAATTCTAGCGTTTTATTTTTTTGAGAAAACAACACTCTGTTGTTCAGCACAAAAATATAGGTAACACAAAAATATATTTTCATTGTTTAGTTATTTAGATCAAACTTAGTAAGTTTAACTTTTGAATTTTTTTTTCGAACCGAGTTAGAATTGTTTCATAAGATTGAGCTTTGTTCTAGACAAATTTGAAGTTATTGAACCAAAAGTTAACTTGGAGTAAAGTTCATGGTCTAAAGTAGTCTTTGACCATGCATATTACTCCTAAAACAACAACATACAACAACGTACAACAACATCAAAGCCTTTTTCCCAAGCAAGTTGAGGTAGGCTAGATATGAAACCCGTCAGAAATAAAAGGAAGCCAAAACAAGAATGAGAAGGAAAAAAGAGAGTAAACTAAGATTCCGGCATATGGATAGCCTTCATGCCGTCCTATCAAGAGTCAAGATTTTAGGTACATTCCAATCCCTCATGTCTCTCTTAACCGCCTCCGCCCAAGTCAACTTTGGTCATCGCCCCGTTCCAAAAAGAATACAACAAAACACTGAAACAAATTCTACAACAAAACACCAATTAACAAAAGTATAGTTAGAATAGTTAGGCAAGAATGGTACTCGCTCCGTTCCAAAAAGAATGTTGCAGATTTATCAAAGTATGAATAGGTACATCTAAATTTAGATAAAGTGAGACATTATTTTTGGGACGTTGGGAGTATTATATTTTTCATAGATAACGGTTTTACATATGTATTCATCTACTTTTAACTTAAATATTCATGAAAAAAGTAACAATCAAGGTCGTGTAATAAAACATATGTTAAAAATACACCTATTTTAAAGAATAAAATAACATTTAGCACGATGCTTTTATGAACATGGATACATTTTATCTCACTCTAAAACTTTGCAAACAAAAAATGGTTTTGGAAATTTATGAAAAGTTCAAGCACTTGCAATTGGATGGAAAACTACCCTCGCAAGTTTCATAAATGTAATATCACCATCTTTTACCGATGTGAAAAAACATATTTTTGCGTAACTATTAATGCTCCCCTCTATTTCGAAAAGGATCTCACACATTTATCTAAATTTGGATATAGTTATACACTAAATAAAAAAATGCTCACACATTGTTGGTTGAAAATAACAGTGGCAAGTTTCCACCAGGATACAAACATGTGTGAATGTTTTAAAAAAAAAATATTCAAACCATACGGATATGATTTGTGATAAATTTGGAAAAAGTGAGAACAAATGTACCCCTGTACTAAAAAATACTATAGACTATATATACATAGCAACATCTAAACATACGTGAATGATGTAAAACATATAATTCATCTAGTCTAGAATTCTCTAGGTAGTACGTAACAAACATGTCTCAATCTGGACACAAGGGCACGTATGACCACTCCACTAAGTTAAAAGATTTTGCGAGTCTGTTCCTAGAAAGGAGGAAAAGGCAGATTTTTCGTTTGCAGGGATCACTTTCAGAGGACGGCGTGCTCTAGTGGACCGCAGAATCGTCCTCAGCAGCAGCAGAATCGACATGTGGCTGTCGCATTTGAATGCGGGCGTAGCTTTCGCCTTGCTAGCTCCATGAAAGTTGGCTACCACTCAGCAACCCTCATCTTATCACCTTCCTTCTTGCGTGCTGATCCGATTAGGGATCATCGGCTTAAATACAATGGATGGTGAGGTGGACCGGCACCATGGATTGCCTGATCCGGAAGCAAGCAAGAGCTCCGGCGAATTGCAATCGTACTTGGCGCTATGTACCAAACTACCAATCATGTGACGGAGGTACGCGGCCAGATACAGGATGCACGTACCCAACTAACTAAGCAAACTCTTGTCCTTTGTGGAACAAGAAACTCCATCTTGCAATCAGTCTTCGAAACTGTCGACCTATTGTTGCTTGTTTGCATCGGCTTAGTGCCGAAACCGAATGTGACACATATGATTCTGAAGTAATGTATGCACTAATTTAGTAGGCAAGCATTCATCTTTAGTCATGTGACCAATGGTCGTATCTTTGACGCGGCAAAGATCAACCAGTTCGCAGAGAACCTCGATCAAACCGTAGAAGGAAAGCGAACGACTAGTATGTCTGAACATAGCCAATCGCGAAGCCGTGCTCGCGCCGGCGTGGTCGACGGGCATGCCCGGCCGGAGATGGGAGGGGAGCTAAAGTGAAAGTGAAGGCTGCGCGCGTACCTCTCCTGGCCGGCGGTGTCCCATATCTGGGCCTTGACGCGCTTGCGGTGGAGGGTGAGGGTGCGTGTCTGGAACTCGACCCCGATGGTGGACTTGGAGTCGAGGAAGAACTCGTCCTTGGCGAACCGCCCCAGCAGCTGCGTCTTCCCCACCGCCGAGTCGCCCACCACCACCACCTTGAACACGTAGTCGATCTCCCCCTCCTTCTCCCCTTCCCACCCCGCCGCCGCCTCCTCCTCCTTCCCCCGGGACACCATAGCTTCCTTCAGCCGAAGCCTTGATCGCTCTGCTCCTGGAGATCCTGTGTCTGCCTTGATCACCTCGGCTTGATCGATCGCCCTTCTTCTTGTCTATCTTTTCTTGATGAAGTTCTTGAGATGATGCGTGCACTTTGTGACGGAAACTGCCTCTAAATCTTAGCTAGCTAGGAGCCTAGGATGTGCTGTGGCATGGCTCTATGGCGGCAACTTGGCGTGTCACCGGTGCTTTTGAGGTTTTGCTTTGTGCCTGCCGCCCCGGCATCTACCAGCCTTTGTGCGACGGTGGGGCGTATCGTATGTGCGTGTCCTGCTTTCGGAGGGAACAGGGAAGGGCTGCTGCTGCACAAGGGGGGGACTTTGGTGTGTGCGTGGCCTTGTTTCTTTTCTTTGCGTGTTCTGCTTTAGACGTGCCTCCCTTTTCTCTGTGCGTGTTGCCTCTTGTTGCTTTTCTTGCAGTGCTCGAAAGCCAGGGGTAGCCGTGGTTTTGCTTGGAGCGGGCGTTCCTTCACATCTCCGTGTCCTCTGTCCACGGCAACATGACAGCGCAGTAAATGGGAACGGTGTAATTGGAGGACTGAGATCCGGTGCCCCGACTGAGGCAGGGCACGGATGAACAGTACCGTGCCCTATAGACCAGATTTTGTACTGTAGCTGTGGATGTCACTGTAGGTACTATGGACGATGCACTGTAGCAAATATACTGTAGCATACGCACTGTAGATGTCCCCTGTAGCATGCGCCTGTTCACGTTCATCCAGCCATCGGTTGTCGATCCAACGGCCAGAAAAGGCAGCAGGGCACGGTACTGTTCATCCGTGCCCTGCCTCAGTCGGGGCACCGGATCTCATTCCGTAATTGGATAGGGTGTTTCTGCACCCACCCAGGTGTCCTTTATTTGAAATACATATTAGACATATTTAAAAATATTAAATAAATAGATAAAATATGTATCATGCATATCTTGGCATGTTGCACGCTTACAAAGTTGTTTCAGCACAAATCAACATGTTTTGTGCCCGTGTAAAAAAGATAAAATTTTGATGCTAAAATTGTCTATTTCTCGGAACATTCTTTTTTGTCTTTTTACACAGAGCATAAAAATTATCGATTTTATGTGAAACTTTACGTTCTTACATAGAGCATGTCCCTCTACATGCGAAATTTTCTTCCTAATTTTTTTAACCTTTTAAAATATGTTTTTTACATACCGGGTGCATACACCCGGAATCAATTTTGTGCTTCCGATAGTAATTGCTATATAATCAGCATAAGAAAGAAAGAGGACAAAAAGTGTGACACGAGGGTGGGAGCAATGGTTCACCTTTTTCTCGGTGCTTTGTACGAAAGTAAGCTTTACTACTAGCTTTTTCTTGTATATATGTTGTTAAGTGGTTTGCAAATATCAGTTTGTATGATGTCCTGGTTAGTTCCATGGGATTGTTTTATCATGTTACTTAGTGTTTGTGTACCATGCTCGATCATGCCTTTCGTTGTTGGTAATTTATACTGTGTATTTTGTTTATGATTCGTGTTTATGTGTAAATTTGATTAGTAAATATTTATATGTAAAATAGGTGTATGCGGCCATAAGTTTGATAAGTTATATCTCAGAGTTTGCTCCTGATTAGGAGCTTGTGGTAGCGTGAATAATTTGGAGCTTCACCATCTCAACTTAATCTATTATTCACCTTTCATAAATATTGACATTCGCTAACTCCATCTTTATCATCTCCTAACGATTTTTTTTTCAAATAAAAATTAAGTGTCTGAATGGTTTCAGTGTGTGTGGGAGGGGGAGGGGGGCAATGGCCCCCTTTACACAAAGGCGCGCTAGCCTTCATTCGCCCGATTTGAGTTGGAAAATCGGTTGCACGTGCACAGTCTCTCACGTGAAAAGTGCTACCATATCTTTATTATGCACATGTTTTTTCTGCTAGCTCCACACGTGAACTTGCATCAAAAGGATACTATTGTACTACTGTACTGAGTTTCATGTACTATTTCTTCACAATGTAATACTTGTTAGAACTTTTCCGTAAGTATTTTGAGAACATGTTAAAGTTATAAATGTTATGCACCATATTTAGATTGCAATATTTTTTGTAACATATTTTTTCGTGATGAATCTACGAAAGCGAGCCCTAGCTGTCAGTCGACCGGTCGGCTGAAGAAAATCAATCGTTTTCCACAACGTCTCGGATGGATATGATTCCTCCCCCGTTTTGTAACAAATTCAGATTTATCATCGCTACATTTTTTAGTGAGATGTTATAAAAATATTTGTTTGCAACAATTCAAAATAGTAATGCATGAAATTGGTGGTTATGGAATAATTTCTCACAAAATTTTCCACGAAGATGTTGTAACTGTGCAAAATAGCTAAGCGTCGGTCGGCCGACTGTGGACTGAAAATCGGTTACATTTGCACCGTTAGATCAACATCCGACGCACGAAATCAACTGCGATGGATGTTTTGCATTTTGGCGTCCTAGTTTTTGGAAACTTAACCTGCGGTCCCAAACCTCTCTAGTTAAGCGAAAAGGTACATCCCGTTGGGCCCAATCTTCCCAATATTTACAGCAAAAATGCCACTGTAAGGGTAGATCTGTCACAAAATGAGTACCACAATAAAATCCAGCACTATGTGTACAAAAAAATGTATTACTGCGAAAAATCATCGCAATAAATTATAAAAAATCAAATGCTACAAAAAGTGGTTGCGTAACAACTTCTACTACAGTTTGATTTACAACAAAAATTGCCTACTATTTAAGAAAAATTGGAAACGATTACAACAAAAACCTCAGCCTAATACAACCAAAAAATCCATACGTTTGCAAACAATGCAAGTGGTTAAGAAACAACTAATTTTGTAAATATTGAATTAGAACATAAATAACCAACTACTTTTACAAAAGTCACAAACGATTATAACAAAAATTCCATATGTTTGGAAACAATGCAAAAGTGGTCAAGCAATAATTAACTTGCTACGGATTGAATTACTACAAATATCACCGACTATTTTTACAAAAGTCACAAGCGATTACAACAAAAAACCATATGTTTGTAATAAACGCAAAAGTGGTCAAAGCAACAATTAATTTGATATAGACTGAATTACAACAAAAATCATCATCTATTTTTACAAAAGTGACAAATGATTATAACAAAAATCTATATGTCACCTCTAGGTTGTAGGAAAAATGTAGGTCTACATTCAGGGTGTAGTCGTCCTAGAAAAAAGCTCATGGTACTAGCTATCTCACGTCACATGAACATGCAAATGGGTCAAGTACATGCGAGCATGCATGAAACTCGGTAGCTAGGAACAGCTCGTAGCCTCAGTGGCCCACCGAGACATGCATGTTGTGGCTCAAACATGCGGGACAGGCTAAAAAGCAATGGAATATAGGCACGCCGCTAGGGTCGACCGGTCTTTTACGTGTGATGGGCCAGTGGGCTAAAAGAGCGCATACAAAAATTTCAAGTCATTAATCTTCTTATAGCACCCATGTGGCCATGTGATAGTGCTCCTATCCCCTCTACATGCAACACCAGTATTAATATGTGAACACAGAAGAGAGGCATTGGCCTATGCCTCACACGCCAAACAGGGCCAAAAGCTACAAGGAAAAGGCATTGGCCACATGCGTGAGGAATTGTGAGGAGAGTTGAAGTGTGGTGACATGTACCGAAAGCAACAACAAAAAAGAAACAATAGCGTTCAGGAATGCAACGCAGGTGGTATGCAGCAGCGCGTGGGAAAGCAAGACGTACAAGAAGCAGCGCGCTGAGTCACATTGACCGATTGTGCGCCCGCGATAAGTTGGCTGGTTTTAAGCATTTTCCTTACACAAAACATGTTTGCAAACAATAAAACATGTTCAGATTTAGTCTACGATAACATCTAAACCTACAAAATGCTAGATTTATAGTCTTCTTGTCTTGATTTTCGAGTGGCGTGTCTCCTATTTTTGAACTATATATATCAATGACATGAAAAGAGATAATAGGTTGAAGAGTCTAAGAAACTCAAGCTATACTTTGTGTAAAGCTTGTTAACTAAAAAAATCACTCTTCCTTTATGAATTCCTCTTCTTGGTTCTTAAATAAATTTTCTCTAGACGGAAGTAACCCTCAGTTCCAGGGCTTCCCATGTTAGTTATGGCTGCAGTGGTGGTGGCCCTAGCACTTTCCCCTCCTTTCTCCTTGACCCGCAACATAGGAATGACCCCTTCCATGATGGCATTGTGGCAACCTTAGCACCTAACCCCTCTTCTCTACTTGATGTGCATACGAGAGCTACCTCATCCCAAGAAGGTCATGGTGGAGCAACCATACCGACCCTAGCCTCGTGGTCGCATGCAAGCATACACGCACCTTTACTCAATGTTGGGTCGCTAAAGCCGATGGTGACTCTCAAGGTGAAGGAAGGGGTGAGCGGCCATGTGTCTGATCCGACCGATGGAGGGCTCTAGACTTCATCATGCTAGTGTATGCACACCAGATGTAGGTCGGCCAAGGAGTGGCATTTCTGTTCATATATTCGGGAAGCGGCTTACTCGTGCGGGCTACCATTGGAAATGTTGGCGCCCAATGTAGATGGGGTAGGGGCGTACCGATTCCTCCCCAACATTAGACAAAATGATGTTTACTTCTTTTCACCGCCGGTCAGATGATCTGTGTTTCACGGGGGTAATGCTTTGGCTGCACTGGTGTGCGGTGTTGAGCTGCATCAAGATAGCTCACACAAGGGCTCCATGGTGGATGTTGTAGGTCGGACGATGCACATTGACAACAACCAGATCCATGTTGTGTAATTTTTTTCGATAAAGGATGCTTTCATTACTTTTATAAGCAATTGCATCCAGCCTCTGCATAACCAGGATGTACACAGCCGTTTATGTTGTCTCAGGTTCGAAAGTGATAAAAACAAAAAACTAGGCGAGATACACATCAAGATGAAACATATAACGCCTAAGAAGTAGGTGGGGCATCTATCCGTAGACTATGCTGCCACCCATGTTGGGAAAAAGTATCCCTCGCCGCAGCCTCCAACCGTGTATAGACCTCCGTAAACAGGTCTCGGTTCTCCACTCGCTGAAGAGGTAACCACGAACGGAGAATACCTGTACATCTGTAGATGACCTGCAACAAAGAGCAATTTATATCATTAAAAATCTTGTCATTTCTACATAGCCAAAGAGCCCAGATAACTGCTAGTGCCCCCACCCTAAGAAGCAACTTAAACCTTGAATCAACACCATGGAGCCAATTACCAAATACATTGACAACACTAGTCGGAGGATACAGGGTAGACGCTACTTGGATGACTGACCATATAGATCTCGCGAACTGGCACTGGAAGAACAAGTGCTTGATTGTAATGGGCGCACCCTTTTGGCAACTAGGGAAGTGGTCTAAGGCGGAAAGACATACGACCACTAGAGCCACTTAGGCGTGGCATGGAGAACTTGATGGTCCAACTATCAGAAGCCCAAAGTTGCTTCATTAATCATTACCTTGTTGAAGGCGCCATCTCCTTGCCAACGTGCTGACCTCCAATGATTTGGTCTCAGCCACCATAATAAAGAAAACTCGTCCTAGCCGTTTAAGTTGTCTGTGGCGATGACGGTGCGAGGGCGTGATTCCCTTCTTGAAGGCGTTGCCGCGGAATAAGTTGGCTTAGTCATAAATTTATATTCCTATCTTGTAAATGGTTTTGCCGTAAGTGTCTATGCTTTGTACTATTTTTGTTAATGACTCTGACTTTGTTGCCTTTAATGAAGAACTCAGGGTTTTCAATCTTGTTTTCCGAAAAAGGGTATTATATAACTTTTAGTAATGAGGGTAGTGAATAACTACTTGAAATATCACATGTGTGGTTAATCGATCGGCCCATATTTGTCCTTGTTGTATTTGTTGTGCGAGGTAGTTCTAAGTGGTATAAAGTTGTTGATGGACGTGGAAACATGCTAACTTAAGTTTCATAACATGTTTATCTATTTTGAATTTAGCATATATCATTACCAATGACATGAAAAGAGATGATAGGTTCAAGAATATAAAAAATTGAAACTGAGTTTTCTGTTAAACTTGTTGATAGAAAAGAAAAAAATTTCTTTTGTTGCGAATTGTTTTTATTGGGTCTCAACTTAATGTTTGTTGCTTTAATGGAGTGTGAATCACAAATTGAAAATCATACATTTGGACAATCGGTCTAGCTGTATTTGTTGAGCGAGGTACTTTAAAGCGGTGATGATGCTGTCAAGATTTTTTTTTGAGGGGAAGCTGTCAAGATTTTGATGGTCACGGAAACACACAAACTCAAGTTAGAGTTTTTTTTTTTTGGAGTTTGATAAAATTACTGAATTATTTTGTTATTAAGAGTCGGTATTTTGTATCTCCTGCTTTTGGTCTTCCTATATTTATACTTGTGACCTATTTTTTTTACATGTGTGTCCTGCTTTTGGAGGGAAGGATTGCTGCTCAAAAGGGAGGCCACCCAGCGTTCCTCTTCCCTTCCCCGCTTTTTTGTTACTGTACATTTTTTTGATAAAGATTATTACTGTACATAGACACCATTTCAGTTCCGTGAGCTTTACCTTTGAAAGCGAGGGACATTTCTTGGATTTACAGCGGTCCGGTGCTTCAGCCTGCGCATCTCCCCGTGTGCTCTGTGCAAGGCAACGTGACAGCACAGTTATGTACAATACATGAGCTCCGTAGTGCGTTCTCCACTACCCTGCCTAACATGTTAATTTAGTACTACGTACCTTGTAATTAATCTGCTCCGTAGAAAGCTAAGCACTATACTATGTGTCTTTTGTACTAGACTATACTCTTATTGGGAGCCAAGCAGCTGGAGTACAGTACAGATATGAATTATGAAAAGAAAGAGTGCCGGCCGACCGGCTGGACGAGTGTACTCAGCTTTGAGGGAAAGTAAAGAAACCGTGCGACATGAATACCTTTTGTTTTTTTTCGATAAGGGGGGAAAGCTCCGGCCTCTACATTATACGATTCTTTATTAATTTTATTAAAAGGTCCGAGATACAAACTTATTATAAATCATGGATCACTATGTTGGATAATTAGGCACAATTTTCATGATTAATTCCAGAATATAAAACATGATGACAACAACTACTAACATGTGAAACTCGAACATACTAGATGCATTAATCAACATGAGTAGCAGCAACACAAACAGTAAAGCATCCATCGCTAAACAGATCGAGATATGTCGCACGTACCGATCTGGTGGTGGTGGCGGTGGAGGTGTAGCGAGATGATGTCGCAGCGAGTAACGTTGTTGATGACAACGTTGTTGATGACGGGGACGACGGGTCGAAGTAGACGGCGTTGAAGACGGCGGTAGGCAGCACCGCCCGACTTGGACGGAAGGCGACCCGTGATGAAGAAGCTGGAGCGATCGCGCGAGCGCTTCCCAAAAACCTAATTCGCCCTCTCCCGTACGGGATCGCAAGGACGAACGGTTCCGGAGACCTGCTCTCCCGTTCGCCGATGCACGTCGGCGCGCGGGATGGAGTAGGCTACGATGGCGGCGCAAGCGAAGAGAGGTGGAAACCCTAACTCGTGTATTCGGTATGTTTCGCGGTAGCCGGACAAGAGATTATATAGGCTCGGGAAACCCTAGGCAACGTGGGCCACGCCCACGTCGCACGTTTCGAGTCGGTTACGGATAGCCCACGATCCGGGAGCGACCCGAACCGACTAAGCTGCGACGCGTCCGTCTAGGACTCCGTTCGTTTTCTCGAGGCTGCAAAAAGTAAGGAAAGTCTCGGCTCGAGGCTAAATCCACTCACCACGAGCGCGGCGCGCGCGTCGTGACGTGTCGTGTCGAGACGAGCGAGCGAGGAGGAGGAGCGTGCGCGTGTAGCACTCCTATTCTCACTCACTTACTAGTGGTGGAACAACCCACCTTATAAGGTGGTCTAACTTCCTCCCAACTTTCCATGTGGGACTAAACTTCCCACCTCTTGCCACTCCCTAGTGAGCTGCCACCAACTTGGGCTCAAACTCACAAGGCTTCCACTAAGTGGGCTTTGAGATTTATAGGGAAAATCTGAAATCTAGTATGGACCACCAAATGTGGGCCCAATATTTCAACAATCCCCCACCAGATCTCAAATCCCCATTTAGAGATTTACCAATACTCGCTTGCTTGTTTATATACCGGTGTTTCAGCGGAGACTGTTAAGTTGAACTTCCGCCTAGAACCTTAAGCTACATCCATTCACACTTGAACAATGGACTAAGCCTTGAATTGCAAGTTTTGCGTGAACGGGGTTTCACTCAAAGTCATAACCGGTACATGGCTGCCAGTAGCCTACCCCGCGGGTGAAGCATATGCGTCATACTTCGTGGTCTCTTCATGAGTTTACTAGAGATCACCCAAATCTCATAGATTGCGACGTTTAACAATCAGACTCATATATGTGTGTTATTTCAAGAATGCTTTGTAGGACAGTATCTTTGCTAATATAGCCAACATAAACACATTAAGGCTTGTTTCCAACCTGCCTTACAACAATTGAGAGTTGTGCATCTTCACATAGAGAGGGTTACATAATACTCTCCTCAATTAAACCACTAGTTTGTTCTTCCCAGGTCCTAATTCACGGGATCTCCGATCACAAAGGTTGGGTTACCACTATGGTGTAACATCAACGGGTCTCAAACCCATCTCCCTCGATGCACTTTCTATCACATTACGTGATAGTCCCTTTGTAAAGGGATGCGCCAGGTTTTTGTCATCGTTTGAATATATGTAACGGTTATTACTCCGGAGTTTCGCAATTTCTGACGGACTTCAAACGTCTCTTGACGTGTCTTGATGACTTCGCGTTATCCTTAGAATTGTTCACTTTGACAATTACGAGTTTGATTGTCACAATTCAAAAGGATTGCCGGAACAGAGTTTTTCAACCACGGGCAAGTCCATCAAGAGCTCACGCAACCATTCGATTCAACGGTGGTTGTATCCAAAGCGATAAGTTCTGCTTCCATAGTTGACCTAGTCAATATGGTTTGCTTGCAAGATCTCCATGACACTCGCGCCACCTCCAAAGGTAAATACATACCCGCTAGTGGCGTAGAGATCAGCTACATCGAGAGATCCAATTCGAATCACTATATCCTTCAAGCACGGCTGGATGCCCCGAATAGTGAATCCCATAACTCATTGTACCACATAGGTAGCGCATGACCCTATCAAGTGCATGCCAATGATCGGTACCGGGTTTGACATGAACCTACTCAACTTGCTAACGACAAAAGAGATGTCCGGTCTAGTCGCGCTCGCTAAGTACAT